>NC_087216.1:22366665-22409165 GCF_015104395.2 Macrobrachium nipponense | reverse complement strand
TCGTCCGTGGCCCTTCGCGTGTTTGTGTTCTGTACAGTCAAAGATGGAGTAGGAGGAGGAGGGGGAAAGAAGGAGGAGGAGTAGGAGGTGGGTGGGGAAAGAGCAGGAGGGGAGGAGGGGAGGAGGGGGAGAGGAGTAGGGGGGAAATGGGGGGAGGCAGGAGGAGGAGTAGGAGGTAAAAAGAGCAGGAGGAGGAGGAGGAGGGAAGAAGGACGAGGAGGAGGGGGGGTGGGGAAAGAGCGGAGAGAGGAAGGGGGTGGGAGAAATAAGGGGATCTGCAGCTAAAGGAGGGAGTCAGGAAAAGATCTAGACTTATTATTTTGGGAGAACGAAAGGTTAGGAAATCTGGAAAGAAGGGAATGGATTACTAAATTGTGTCAGTTACGTTCTAGATAGAATGTAATGTTTACTCAGAGAGAGAGAGAGAGAGAGAGAGAGAGAGAGAATTCAATGAAAAATTTTCAGCTAGGTTGATGGAACCTAAACGAGTAAAGAATAAGAGGAAATTGAGATTAAGGAATGACGGATGAACAAGGAAAAGAAAAAAAAGGGGAATTTTTAAAATAGAGTAAGTAGAGATCAGTGTATAAAGAAAGTTAAAAGTAAAGACAACCGAGGAAGGAAATGAAAAGACTCCTGTGTCCTGAGTAATGTCAACATTGCGAGAGGAATATATGAAAGAAGCCTTTGGAATGATGAGTAAATGGAGAGACAAGGAAATTGGGAGCGAATATGAAAATAAGGATTTCGTATTATAAATAGCAGAGGAAGGAATAAATGCAGAAGGCATGCAAGAAAGAGAGGACTAAGATAAAGTAAAACTTTAGGAATGTTTAGACGAAAGAAGGAGAGGGATTACAGAAAGGGAAATTCAACAGGAACGGAGATGGATGGAAGGAAAAGGTAATTCTCAGAGAAAGAAAGAATGAGGAGATAAGAGGAACTGAAGTGGGAGCGACGAAGGGTGAATATAAAGTTGCTGTAAAGGGAAAAAGAGCTCGTGTTCTGTTAGATAAGAAGCTCATTAATTAAGAAGACAGGTTATGTTTTCTCTTGCATTCCAGGTCAGCTGGAATATACTGGAAAATGAATTCAGGTTATATAGTCAGGGAATATCAGGCTATATTTTGTCCTGAGGTCTAGAGAAAATTCTTTTAAAAAGAGACTTATGTTAACTTGAGATCTGGAAATTAAGTACATGTTAATACCACAGTTTAGTCGAGGAATGATACATGCACACACTTAGATATATTAAGTTATATAAAATACTAAATATATAAAATATTTAGTAAAAAAAACAGTTGGTAGTTCACCATAAAGCAAAAGAATTCTTGATGACAATATACCGCATAAAAACACAAAAAGAAACCGAACAAAACACCATAGATAGAATAAGCAGCATGTTATTTTTACTTAAATAGGAAACTTCATTTTGTATATAAAACATAATTGGGATGGAACGATTTGAAGCGAAGAGAGAGAGAGGAGAGAGAGAAGAGAGAGGATGCAGGAGAGAGAGCGAGAATAGATAATGTAACTATAACAGAACATAACCTTTTTATTCCCAGTAAAGAATTTTTTAAACAGTGAATGAAAGTGTTTTAATGTTAAGTGAACGTCCCTTGAAATTTGGAATACGTAAAATAATAGAAAGAATCAAGGAAATCAATAAAATAAGCTTGTACAGATATTATGTCCTAATTTATGTACCAGTATTGTCCTTAGGTCTCTTGTCTCTACACATAAACGATATACAATTGATTAAGAAAATCTGCTTGTAACTATATGCAGTTCTTTGACAAACGTTGGCAGGAGTATTATCGTATAATTGATTGGTAAAGAAAAATTGTCTACAGTTGATTTGACGATGATGTTAGGATTAATGTCAAGGGGGTTGTAACTTTATTCCACAAATCAACGCTTAGTAATTTACAGTAAAAATGAAGCTTCTAATTTGAGGGAATAATAATGATATTTTTCTTCAACTTGTTTTTGAGTAAATATTTACTTTTATAGATTCTTATTGTCATTATAAACAACTAAATTAATATTTGCTATGAAATCCTTTTTTGTTTATAAGCGGCCGGGACTTCGTGGAAAATATCCAGAAATTCAAAATTCATGGCATTATGAAAGTGATTTTATTTTCAGGACATTTACCTGGAAAAATGATTAAACTGTGGCCATCATTAACCAGAAATTCAAAATTCATTGCGCTATGAAAAGGGTAATGATTTCAATTAACTTTTATGTCAAAGATACTGTGTACTGTGTACATTATTTGATTACAGGGGTATTGCTGTTGTATGATCCCTTCTTTACTATTGGTGAATATGTAATAACATATATATTTACATATTAATTTATTATATATGTATTGAGATGATGTTCTGAATTCACATTAGGTTCGAAAGACGTGACCAGGTGAACTGCAGAGATCTACATAATTCTATTCAAGTGGCAAAATTGCTGCAGAAAAAGTTGCATAAACAGAAATCTAAGTTCTTTTTAAAAAATAGTGACGTTCTGTCGAACGCTAAATCTTACGAAGCAAAATATTTACTGAATAAATTTTAGGTAAAATGACTGCATAATTTTTTTTTTATCTTGGGATATGATTCAACCCCCCCCCCCCCCCCAGCTTCCGCTTTGAAGGCAAAACTTTCCCTTCACTTTTATCTCACGAAGAAATAAGAAAACTTTCTTGAATAACTTGAAATTCTTTGGACCTGACGCCTTTTAGCAAAAGATATTCGAGAGAGCAAAAAAAAAAAAAAAAAAAAAAAAAAAAATAAATAAATAAATAAAAATCCAGCTTTTTTATAAGAAGTATTCGCAGAGACGAACAATTCCCCTTATGTATAGGGTTCACGAAAGATGTAGGTAGGGTTTACGACACTTCAAAGAACATGCAAAAAAAAAAAAAAGCCACTTTTTATGAAAATATTCCCCGCCCCAGAAAGAACAATTCCCTTATCTATAGGATTCACGAAATATATAGGCAGAGTTTAGGACACTTCAAACACGTGAGAAAAAAAATAAAACACTTTTACAGAGAACAATTCCTCTTATGTATGTTGTTCACGAAAGATGTAGACGCAATTCACATCAGGTCAAAGACTATGAGAATGACATCACAGATATCCAGTATGTCATGACGTCATAGATATAAACACTGTGATGAAGTCCCTGAGGAAAGAGTTTGCGTAGGCATCTCTAAATGTCAAGGGGTTGCCGGGAGGCACGTATGTAATGGTGAAAGAGATGATCTGACGAGTCTATGTATGTCTGCCTGTGTCTGTTTCTGTGAGAGAGCTGCTAGAGCAGACTAAAAAATAAAGAGAGAAAAAATAAAACAGAGGTCAGACGGATGCTCCTGAAACAAAAGTCAATATCTTAATTACATTTTCATGCAATTTCCCGCTTCCCGACTTACGATAGGACGAAGAAGAAGAGGAAGAAAAGGGCGTAGGCAGAGGTGTATGCTGCAAAATATAAAGAAGAGCTTAGAAATGACTTATATATAATTTGTGAGGCCGTGTTAGGAGGGCGGTTGACGAATGGTCTTACGTGTGTGTGGTGGGGCGAAAGACTTGCACGAGGTGACTTTGTGTGTGTGAATATAGGTCTTTCCTCTTACAGCTTATACCACTCTATTGTTTGCCTAATTTACTTGTGGGTTTGTGTGTTTTATTCTGCATGCATGCGCGCGTATGCTTACATATGAACTAATTATACGAAACACTGCGTTACTGGGATATTTCATACATTATACTTGTGTAAATTTTCCTTTAAAATAGAACAGCAAAGTTAGTTTACACCACAGTGAGCTTAAGGACGCTTGATATCGTCCTTCTGTGTAGGATATAACAATACCCATACTCTCTCTCTCTCTCTCTCTCTCTCTCTCTCTCTCTCTCTCTCTCTCTCTCTCTCTCTCTCTGTTGATTTCCCCAGATGAAAGATCTCAGTAATCCAGTGCTTCTGTGTCTGATATAGCTGCAACGACGTGCCTTTTATCTATCTAAAACCTGAATGTTTTTGTTACAGTCATAGTAAGTTCATAAGAAGGTGTAAGTGCGCTTATATTGCTATATTTTAAGACTGGACATGCGTAATAAGGACAATCTAGAATTTAATTCTTATTCGGGTGAAATCTAGAATTAACTTTAATACAGGCTCAAGTAATAAAAAATAAAAAAGTAAAAACTACGCGTGTCAGTTCATATTCTATCACCGTGTGTTAAGCCGGTATTAACCTCATTTCACTTACCTTATGAAAAAGTCTAGTCCTGCGCAGGACAAATATCTAAACATTATTAGAAAAATTAACTTCAACGTTAGTCTTGAAATCTTTGGTCCCACTGATATATATTCCCATCCAAACAGCTAATTAGGTCACTAATGATGAGAATCCTTCATCATGTAAGCTGCAAATAGCCTGTAATTGCTGCTTTTCCTAACTTTTGGCAAATTATAGAGCTCACCTTCCATTATGAAGCCTAATCTCACCAGGCAGATGTATATCTTCAATGTATATTTATACGTGAGGATTTCTGTAAACTGTATTTATTGAAAGTATGCAGAGGAAAGTGCTCCATATCGGCGACTTAGTATAATAATGTCAAGAAAAATATGACCACATCCAGTACAGAGAGAACGGAAGCCACCTCCGAGCAGGTTCCATTGTTACCTCAGGAAACCTGTGCGTTGACTCACCAGTATTGGTCTTGCTGTTGCAGTAATCGGTGATGAATTTTTCCAGCGTGAAACGTGGTAGGTGTAGGTTCTTTGTGACCTGCACGGGTTCGACGTCCTTCCAGAGGAACACCAAGTCCTCTGTCGTCCAGCCGTCTGGAAAGAGAGAAAATAGAGAAGATTAATTCTTTTAAAGATTTCGCGTAAGATAGAACCCCAGTTGAAGAGGAACTAAATGAAGAATGTTTCTCCATGTTCTACCAACCTAATCGAGGAGGAACGAAGATGTGAATATCATTCAAAGTGACTAAAGCTAGATAATAGCTCTCGCGAGAAACTGGAAAGCAAAACTAAACAATATTAAACTCCTGGACCATTGCGGAATGGAATGAGTGAGCTGAAAACGAGACTCAGGGGATCCAATTTAAAGTAGAATTCTTGAAATGTTTTCAAGAAGCGCTTGGCGGTTGTATGTCCTTAAAACCCGAGAGAGAGAGAGAGAGAGAGAGAGAGAGAGAGAGAGAGAGAGAGAGAGAGATACGAAGGTCATCCATTCCTCTCCTCAGCAAGGATAAATAAGATGCTTATTAAGGTTAGGGATGCTTATTCATGAAGAACAGAGATTAGACGAAGAAACGCCGGTAAGATATTTAAATGTTAATTTTCGAAATTAGATGTCGGTTTAGCTATAACCTAACTTTTTTAAATTCTGTAGATTCGAATGTTACTAAGGAACTTATTTGTCTGTTTCCCTTCGAATTCAAGGTTTTCGTTGGCAATTGCACCCCAGAATTTTAAGGAGTTCTACTAATGTTTGGAGGTTGAAGTGAGGTCACTTTGGCTGAAAAAGTTAAGTATATCTTAGTTTTACAGACGACTGAGCTGATTAACAGCTCTCCTAGGGCTGGCCCGAAGGATTAGATATTTTTACGCGGCTAGGAACCAATTTGTCACCTAGCAACGAACGGACCATTACAGCTTAGCGTGGGATCCGAACCACACTATATCGAGAAATAAATTTCTATCACCAGAAAATAAATTCCTCTGATTCCACGTTGGCCGAGCCTGGGATTCGAACTTTTGGACCACCGGATTGGCAGCCTGAGCGCGAAAACCACTGTCCAGCGAGGAACTTTGGCTGAACTTTATAATATATATATATATATATATATATATATATATATATATATATATATATATATATATAAAGTTCAGCCAAAGTTCCTTCGCTGGACAAGTGGTTTTTCGCGCTCGGCTGCCAATCCGGTGGTCCAAAGTTCGAATCCCCGGCTCGGCCACGTGGAATCAGAGGAATTTATTTCTGGTGATAGAAATTTTATTTCTCGATATAGTGTGGTTCGGATCCCACGATAAGCTGTAGGTCCGTTGCTAGGTGACAAATTGGTTCCTAGCCACGTAAAAAAAAAAAAAAAAAAAAAAAAAAAATATATATATATATATATATATATATATATATATATATGTATGTATGTATGTATATTATATATACACACACCCATGTATGTTATATGAGTCTTACCATATCACCTAAATTCATATGTAATCATTAAGTTACAAATGTCCTTTAATATCTAATTCGCTCTACCTCGGAATTAACATATATTCATATATGTTAACCTTCGGTTAACTTATATTATGAAAATATATTAGTTCCGTGGTAGAGCGAATTATTAGATAATAAAGGGCATTTGTAGGTTAATGCGTGTATATTATATATATACCTACATACACACACAAACTTACGTATAGTTTCACACTCCCTGTTATTACAAAACTACGAGGAGTTCACTTGAGATAAAAAAGCGAACTAATTATCACGCCGTTATCCATATGTTAGTTTCATCAGTGACATTCAATTAGGTAGTCTAATGGAAAAAGAATCGTGTGTGAAATTAATTGCGCTAAAATGAGAGGTGCATAAAACTCCCCGTAATGAAAATCAACAATAATTAGAGCGATAAATTAACTGCTAACAAAGCTTAAAGCTTCCTCGTCCACTTAAACAAGAAATTATCTTGAATGGCTTGCGAGCAGCGCCCTATCTCTCTCTCTCTCTCTCTCTCTCTCTCTCTCTCTAGTCTTAATGTACCTTTCCTTTAGTTAATAGGACTTTTTTATGTAATTTTTTTTTTACTTATATTTTATTGGTTAATATTAGCCTTTTTTTTGCATGTTTTCGTCTCTGCTTTGAAATTTAATGATATAGAGGCTTTTCTGTAAAGTTATTTGTTCCTTTAGATTAATAATAATAATTATAGTAGTAGTAGTAGTAGTAGTAGTTGTTGTTGTTGTTGTAATATCAGTATTAGTAAACGCTTTTATCATCATTTCAAAGCCAAGGCTGTCTATTATCATTGTTTCATGAAATATGTTTATTTAAAGGCTGTGGAATGCAATTACGTGCTTAAGATTAAAATTATTTATAGATACTAGTGCTTAAAATTAAGAATACTTGTACACACCGTCTCTAAAAATTGCCAGGTGTCATCACAGTGGAGAATCTTATTATTTTTAATTATTCAGGCTTCACCGCAATTACGACATTAGAATGGTTAGAATAGGTAATAATTATTGTTGCTACATCAGTATTATTCCTGAGAGAGAGAGAGAGAGAGAGAGAGAGAGAGAGAGAGAGAGAGAGAGAGAGAGAGAGAATAAATAAATAATATTTAATGTTGCAATATTAATACGATTTCCCAACGAGAGAGAGAGGAGAGAGAGAGAGAGAGCAAGAGAGAGAGAGAGAGAGAGAGAGACGAGAGAGAGAGAAGAGAGAGAGAATGAATAACAATGCTGCAATATCATTGCTGTTTTCCTCTGGAATAAAAACGAGAGAGAGAGAGAGAGAGAGAGAGAGGGATAGTATAAATAATAAGTAATGTTGCAATATCAATACTATTTCCCACTGGAATAAAAGCGAGAGAGAGAGAGAGAGAGAGAGAGAGAGAGAGAGAGAGAGAGAGAGAGAGAGAAATAACTCCCTTTTAGCAATCAAGAAAACCTAAATCCCCGTCATATCATCACTGTTGCCGCCTATTACGTAGCGGCAGGGGGTGAGCAAACGGGAGCCTGGCCACTCACCCGTTGCGTGATAAAGACGCCATTGCCCCGGGGGTTGTAAATCAGATGGAGATTATATACGCGAAAAGACCAGCAAAGTTCTATGTCCTACCGGGCGTGGAGTGAGTCAACTTTGACATTATACAAAATAGCCGGGAAAGAGATAATGAGATAGAAGTGGCTGATGATTCTGGCTGTAAAGGAAGGAGAAAAAGAAGGAGACGGAGACAGAAACGCAGTGGAAAATTCCTCTTATTCTGTGTGCAGAAGAAGAAAGAAGAAGAAGAAGAAGAAGAGAGTGAAGAGAGAAGAGTGAACCGCAGTGGAAAATTCTCACTTATTCTGTGTGCGAAGAAGAAGAAGAGGAAGAAGAAGAAGAAGAAGAAGAAGAGAGGAGAGAGACTTGACTGAAAGACGAGATTACTGTTTAAACAAGAATGATTACAAATTGATAAATAGATACAAATGTGAGTGAATGATTCAATTGCAAAGAGGATTGTATTAGGAAGAGGATGCACAAAAAGGAAATAAACAAGTAAACATAGGAACTTCCAGAATACCAAGAGAAAGAAGTACGCAATAGAAATTTAGGGGAAACAGATATTCAAGCAAAGAGAAAGCGCTGACTGAGTCTCTCTCTCTCTCTCTCTCTCTCTCTCTCTCTCTCTCTCTCTCTCTCCTCAGAGACAAATCTACAAAGATACCGAAAGTGCAGAAGTAAGTTTTTCGTAAATGAAAACAAAAGAGGTCGTTTGAAAAAGTCTGGTGGGAGTTTTCCCCGAGTGAAAAGAAAAATAAAAGCAGGAGAGAGAGAGAGAGAGAGAGAGAGAGAGAGAGAGAGACGTGGCATGGCAGATAAATAGATTGGTTCACGAGAACAAGGCTGAATATTTAAGTGTTCTTAATGCTGGGGGTAGCATAGCCTCTTAATCGTGTTTTCCTCTTTTATGTTATATATTTTGATTCTTCTTTTTCCTTATTTTCTCTTTTCCTTTTTCCCCGCATTTCCCTTTCCATTTGGTTCTTCCTCCTCTGCTCTTTCTTTTTATATTCTTTTTTTTCGCTTCCCCTCTTCCCAATCGTTTATTCATTTCTTTTTCTCTTGTCTCTGCTTTTCTTTCTCTTTCCTCTTCTCGCCTCCTCCTCTGCTTATTCCTCTTTTAGTCCGCTGCTGCTGCCTTATTTTTCGCGTCTTCTTCTCTCCCTCCCTCCCTCCCTCCCTCCCTCCCCGCTTCATTTGTTTTCATTCGCCGCATCTCTTTCTTCTTCTTCTTCTTGCCTGAAGGGTGATGAAATTTATGGATTAAGTGGATACCGCGCATGCGCGCTCCTTCTTCTTCGAACCGTCTTGCTTCGCTTTTCAGTCGACTTTTGTTGATGCGAAAAATGAACGGCCACGTAAATATTGGTTATGCTTATTGTGTTAAGGTATCGTGGCTGTAAGCGCCTTATTATTTTTTTTATCACCTTTGCAAAAAAAGCTTAAGTATATTTTTATTTTTATAAACTTTCCGAAAAGGAATAATTTGAAAGGTTTGTGGATGCGTAAGAAATAGTTCACATGCTTTTATTTCTGAACATTATGGATTATATAATGGCAAATACAATCTGTGTGCGTGTGTGTGTGAGTGCATGTGATAAGAATTATTTAGGTATTTCACTAAAATGTTAGCAAAACTCTTTGAAAATTAAGCCCAAATTGTGGAGAAAAACAATGATTATTACCTAGATCAATCCTCTTCCATTCCTTCTCTATGTCAATATGGAAGACTGGTTAGTTGGGAATTTTAATTTAGAATCTCATTTATGTTAATGCATTTTTACTCTTGTTGAAATAAAATCGCCAGAAATCCCTCAAATCAGAAGGAAAATTATCAAATAAACTGCTTATCTTTGGCTGTTAGGCATTACCAGAAGTCCCACTTTAGCTAATTAAGTTGTATGTTATTGTTTTACTTTTGCATTTACGAATCCAATAAAAGCACACTATAACATTCTGCGTTCCTGAGAGAGAGTTCATCTTATTTGTCAAGAATTTTTGTTCCTTTGTAATCTTTATATCGTGAGGATTTAAGCGACATATTGTCTATATATCGGCTTGATTTTATAGAAGGTAAACGGACATACAGACAGACAGATATTGGCAAATGCATCACCTTTTTTTTTCATGATTTCCTTAACCTTGAATACCAGAAAGAGTCATCTGATTCACTGCCTCTTAATGGTTAGGAAGAACCAAATATATCGTCATAAATGTGTCTTTGCAGAATGGCTGCAATTTGGGAAAACGATTTACGATGGCCCTCACTCGGGAATATTTAAGAGCACGCCGGCAATCAGTATATCAAGGACACAGTTAGCAAATCATATTCAGTGATATCCCTACAGGGTTATACCGTCAGTGCATCTCACGTGGTGCACTGTAGGCATTACTTGAGGGCGTCTGCGGCGTCCATTCGACCACACTCTTAAGCCCACTTGTTTGGCTTATACTTTGCCTCCATTCCAGCTTCCATTCTGTCAGTCTTGCTGTCCAGCTTCTCTGGCTATCAATTCTCCCAGTTCCACCTTGACGTTTGACTTCATCTCCTTGATTTTCTGGATCTCCTGAATGGCTGAAAGTGCCCCAGTGCTTGGCTTGACGGCCTGAATTTCATAAATGCAACAAAATCTACGATGAAATTCCTGGTACTGATGCGTGAAATTCACAAAACGGAGTGGAGCCTTTAATTAGGCATAAGACCAAAGATACGATCTGGGTGTCTTCCTAGAAGTGCGAGGCAGACAGGCTAAGAAAATTGCAATTTAGGAAACACCGAAACCCAGCAGCGTTTGCTTCAGAAATGCTTTTACTGGCTCTCTCTCTCTCTCTCTCTCTCTCTCTCTCTCTCTCTCTCTCTCTCTCTGTGGGCTGCCCGCCTGCCTGGTTCATACATCTTTATGTGGTTTATGGAATTTCTGGTGCATCTTGCCAGCGGTGGAATCCCGTTTGGGTCCACGCGAGAATACTTTGTTTTTTTTTTTTTTTTTTACTCTCCCTCTCTCTCCCTCTCTATCTCTCTCCCTCCCTCCCTCCCTCCATTCCCCCTCGCCCCTCCGGCTGTTTCTGCTGCTTCTGCCTGCGGGGAAGGGGAAGGAGGAGGGGAGGAATAAAAAACACCATCCTTTTCGCATGCATTCTCAAAGAATGCTTGCGTGCCCAGTGTCCGTTTCATTGCGATAAGAAGGAAGAAGAAGAAAATGTAAATAAAGAAGGGTCTCTCTCTCTCTCTCTCTCTCTCTCTCTCTCTCTCTGTCGGTGAGAGGTGCGTGTTCGAAGTGTTTCCATCTGAAACGCTTCTAAGATCGTGTAGGTTCTGAAGTGTCTGTTACGACAGTGCTTGGTGGTCAGAAGAACGGCTTCATGCGTTCTTGGAATGATAGGGTCTTGGGGGAGGGGAGGGGGGGGGTATGGAAATAAGCGAGCGATACTTCTCGCGAAGGTACACGGAAATAGCATGAAGGGATGAGGAGTATCTTTTGTAAAAATAACAGAAATAGATGAAGTATTAACATGTGCTGTGAGAGAATGAAAAAATTTTGGTTATATACCTATCTGGTTCATACGTTTTGTTTATTATTATTATTATTATTATTATTATTATTATTATTATTATTATTATTATTATTATTATTATTATTATTACCCAGAAGATGAACCCTATTCATATTGAGCAAGCCAACCGCTGGGCCGCTGACTTAAAATTTAAGTGACCAAAGAATATGGTGTTCATTAGAAAGAATTGATGTTATGCATATTTAAAATACATAAAGTTTTGCCAAATAGACCAGGTAAATTGTGCTACTTAGTTATCTCACCTAAATATTATTCCCCATGTAGTTACAGTTATATCGGGAAATGACTTCTATGAGTTTAAGATGGTTGTAACTCCCTTGGGGGAGGAAATCCTCTTTTATGGTCACGGGAAGTTTCTTAAGAGAACTGGAACTATACTGTAATAACAAAGGGAACTGGAGGCTTTGGTATTATTGGCAAAAATAAAAGGATAACAATACTGTATAGTTTATGGAGTAGGTATTGGAAGGCAAAAGAGGATTGCCATTTTTAGGGATTCTACTTTAATTAATAACAAATTATACAAGGAAACTGTTTTTCCCACAACATGGTGCCATTGTGTTTCAGATTGCGATAGTACGAACTAGTCGTTGTTATCTAAAGTGAACGTTTTGGGATAAGACTAAGAATAACAAACAACAACATATACGATAAGCAGTGCAATTGCAGCTCTATACACATTTTTTTTTCTTTGCACAAACATTATGCACAGACAAACTGATAGCGTTGAGATTATTCATCCTCCAATTTCGACATTTTAATATTTGTGTGCTGTGTGGGAGGCGGTGAAATGGGGTCAGGTGAATGACCACTTTGATTTCCTGTTCAAAATTCAGAGAATCATTACAGGCTATGTCGATATTTTCACTGAAATAAAATAACTATCGCCTATCGATTTGAATCATGTTTTTTGAATTTTTTTTTCATAATTAGTGATATTCAACCACGAAGAAAAACATGATTATATGCGAATATCTATATTGAATTTCCATGATTAATTATTCAGAAAGGAAAAAAAAAATAATGTTATGTTATCTTAAGAATATGTTCATTACTGATATATGTCGATTTCGTACCACCCCCCTCTTTATTTTGTTTCCATTTTCTTCAAGTGGAAACTTTTCTTAAATCCACAGCTGCTTCAGTAGGTTAATAAACTAAATGATTGGATATAATTTGTTGTAAGGCTTCAAAAAAGGTCTTTCGACGGCCTTCAATTAGTTGTAGAGGTATTTATCAAATATTACACAAAGACGTCCCCTTACAAAACTTCAGTAATCACCGGTTTTTGTCTCACCCTGATTCAAATGTCACTGTGTGCCACCAGAGCAATAGTTGCTGCATATATTGCTTATGCTTAGCAAGTGAAAAGATCTGCATTCCTTCAACCCTCCTTGTATATCATATGCATATATTTTATCCATATGACATACATGAGTAACCCAAGACGATAATATCTGATTTCGCGCTCCTGTCACAAGTTAAGTGTTTTCTGCTGGACTAATCATCAGGCATATGTTATTTACAAGTGACATCAAGTTATATTTATATTTTTCCTACCATCCCGTTACATAATTGTAACTAGTTATTCCACCTACTCCTTTCATATAATTAAGGTATTCCCTGATTCCTATCTTTTGCAGCAAAAATAAATAAATAAATAATTATCACGAGTAATTATTGTCACGTACCTTACAGAAAAATATTTTCTCGGTGTTTTCGTCACCAACCTGTACATTCAACCGGGAAAAAAGAATCAGAGTATCTACTACTTATAATTATTAACCCACGAAAACCTCAACTATAATAGATTCACATCAACTGTGCATTTGATGTCTAGGCCAGTCTCTTACGACGCTCCTGAATGGCTGTTGATAAGCCAATCACAGGGCTGGAAACTCTCAGTCTCTATCGAGAGTTCACATAGCCAGGATGTATGTTCCACCCTCTCCTGAGGGATACTCTTGGAAGACGTATCCCTCATGAGAGGTGGAACATAGAACCTAACCCATGTGAGCTCTCGATAGAGACTGAGAGTTTCCTGCCCTGTGATTGGCTTATCAACAGCCATTCAGGAGCGTCGTAAGAGACTGGCCTAGACATCAAATGCAATACAAACAGACGAAAAAATCAGGAAACTTTTTACTCTCGTACTCACAGGAAGCCATAAGGAGTTGACACTGCTGTCGATCGAGGGGGAAGAGCTTCAGGTCCATCGGGCAAGACAAAGTCAACGAGATTCTGTCGTGGAGAGGAAGAAGAAGAAGAAGAGACGTGAGTTCAATGTTTTTATCTGTTCATCTATTTTTCGTCTTTTTTTTATGATTCATATTTGAATTTCAAGCTCGGGTACTTTGTGTGGTTGTGCGTTGGTTGTGCATGATTTTGGCTGGGAGAGAGTAGATATATTTTTCGTGGGAATGGATGGGAAACAATCTTTATGTAGGCATATATCTGAAAGAAATGAATTTCGTTAATTTTTTCCGGAATTATGATGTGTTCCATTTTCATTCCTGATAGCCCGGGCAACACTACCCAATTCGAAAATTGTATCTTTTGACGTTACATAAAAATATCTACTTTTTTTTACTTATTTCCTAATGTATTGAGGGAAGCAAAGATATTCCAGGTAAAATAATTAAAAATATCCTAATGTATTCAGGGAAGCAAAGATATTCCAGTGAAAATAATTAAAAATACTGTGTCTTAAATAATTTGGACTTGTAGCATCCCGCGTCATACCTTCATAGAGGATATTTTACATATTTTTTAAATAGAGATTGAGAAGAAACAGGTTATCACGGCAATTAAAAAAAGAAAAAAGTAGCACGTCGTTTAGTTGAGTGGTGTCTTCTTCAGCGCTAAAGGTCTTATCTCTTAGAAGACTATGCTTAAGGTCTGGGAAATAAAAACTCAATAATCTGTTGCATGTAATCTTGGTGAGCAGAAGAATATTCCTTCTTTCGTTTAGTGGAATTGGAATCATGTTCTGTATAAGCGTATTTCAGTGGTTTCTTGCTCGGTAGATAGACTTCAAGGTATGAAACAAATTCGGAAATGTGTTATATGCATGCTTGATTTATCATTATTTATGTTTTTATTTTTATTCTCACTCTTTTTACCTCTCCATATATATTCTATTTTGGAAAGACTCGCTTTGCAAATGGGTTTCCGCTCCAAATTTTTTTTTTTTAATGAAATTCTTTGCACTGTAACAGTAATCAAGACAAGTCTAATCGTCTCATGCTCAAGCTCTGGTAAACTATCGGTCAACAGTGCGCTCGATTTCTTACCGATAGGCTGCCAGGGCACGATGGCAGAAAGATCAGAATCGCAGACTGCGCTTATGATAATCAGGAAATGAATATTTGGGACAGTTGACTGGTGCTAAAAGTGCTTTGGATCTTTGCAGAGACCTTTGCTGCTTTGCTTTATGCCTTTGGATTTTTTTCCATTCTCTGTTGGTTTTGGCTTCTCACCTAGCTGTCTAACTTCTTTAACTTAAACTTGGTCCAATATTAAGTTCCATTTTGAGAAACAGTGCTTCGGTCGGGCACTCTGCATGACAAGCAGTATAACTCAGTGGCCTCTTTTAACAATTTGCAATGAGTAAATAAATAAATGAATAAATAAGTCAATCAGTGAATAAATACAGGAATAAATAAATAAAGTTTTAACCAAGCAGATAAGCCCAGGGCAAACATAGGCTTAGGCTTTAAGCTTACCGGATACTGTACAGGACGCCGCCGTCTGGGTAGATACGGATATACAAATTGGGCAAGATGATCTTGTGGAAGTGACCTTCCTTCTCGTTCTTGAAGAACAAGTCAGGCATCCAGACCATGTCGGTCTCCGTCAAGGTCAGGTACTGGATCCGCCCTGGGAGGAGAAAGCAGGGTCAAGCTTTAAGGTCAAGATCTTTAGAATGTGGGAATGTATCTGATGTTTATATACCACATAATACATAATATATATACAATATATATATATATTATATATATTTATATAATATATATATACACATTCTCTCTCCTCTCTCTCTCTCTCTCTCTCTCTCTCTCTCTCTCTCTCTCTCTATTATATATATATATATATATATAATATATAACATATATATATATATATATATATATATATACATATATATATATATATATATATAATATATATATATATATATATATATATATAGAGAGAGAGAGAGAGAGAGAGAGAGAGAGAGAGAGAGAGAGAGAGAGAGCGAGAGAGAAGAGAAGCAGCTGACTTGGGTTGGGAACATGAAGGGGTGGGGGTTTCGGGGTGGGGGAAGAAGGTCAAGGCTTTTCATTCTTGGAAGTACGTAATTTAACTAACACCGAGAATGCCTCACTTTTTCCCACAAGGGCGAAAACGCTCTGCATTTCAGTGAGGATTTCGGCTCTTAACTCACCTTCCATGTTGTCAAAGGTGAGTCGATGGTCGAGCCATTGTTCACGGAAGGTGATCTGAATGCTGTATTCCTGAAAAAAAAGAGAATCGGGAGTTAATGGATGAGTTTTCTCGATTATTCTGACTCGTTTCTCGCCTTTCTTTGTATACGGCAGAGCGTCTTCACGTCATTACCTGATCTGAGGTAATGTGAGCTTTGGTATGTGAATAGGAAATTCGTTATTCGTTTTTTCCATGAAAGAGAGGATGGAAACTATGTTTGATGTCAGTTTAGAATAATTTTTATATATCTGTCTATTAATCTTGGTTTTGATTAGCCTGTACATAAAAAAAATTCCGATGATGTAATGGATACTTATTTTTTATTTGAGTATATGTATAGACAACTGCTCTTTAAGATGTATTATATAAGGACAAGGCTCTTGTGAAGAGTAGTCTTTGTATTGTAACGAGGCAAGACCAGGAATGAACGAAGTATATATTTGTCCCTAAGGTGTGTAAAAAAAATAATCACAGGTGAAAAGAATGAGTATTTAGGAATACATTAATTCAATGCAGAGCAAGGAAATGGATAAATTAGTAAAAAGGCAACATAAATTGTAAGTCTTGGGTAGGACACAGAATCTGGAGACACCTGAAAAGGGCTGTGCTGACCAGATGACAATCACGATAGATTTTATAGTTCACGAAGATAAGGTGAACTTCAGACATAGAGGGAGAATGGTGCTTTATATGTAATGTGTAAGGGCGGGAGGGAATGAGGGTGGGGGTGGTCGTGTGGGATGGGGAGGGTGGTAGGATGAGTGACCTGTTGTTGACAGGTCTTCTGTGTAGGTAAGTGAAGTGGATGTTCCACGAAGGACGTTTTATGCTTACGGTTATATTACATTCATTCTTCTTACATACATACATACACATGTGTGTGTTCAGGTTTACACATGTGTGTTCAGGGTTATATACTACATACTTTCTTCATACATACATACATGTGTGCGTAAGAATGTATTTTTAATGTCATCTAACACGGTGCTATAATATGCACTGTGTGGTGTATCTGAAGTTTATTTAACTTTATTGGGTCATGCATACATACACACATGCACCCACACGAACATAATATATATCAAATTAGTTATAAGTATGTATACATATACATACATATATATATATATGTATGTATATATATATATATATATATATATATATATATACTATATATATATATATAATATATATACACACATAAAGTAAAACAAGAAAGATTACACAAGAGTCCCTTTATTTTCTTTTCCAATCAATAAAGATTTATAGATCGACATGATAAGCCCCATCTCCTGTATCATGCATGTACTTTAGTAACTTACGTAAGAGCACGGATATCTTGAAGATAGGACTGGAAGGGTACATAATTTTTATTATTTAATGTAATTACAATTCTGTTAAAGATTTGAGGCAGTGACTCGGTTCCTTCTAAATGTAGATGACGCAAACTTAAATCAGTTAATATCTGTTGTTTACAATACTTTTATACGTCAATAAAACCAGTAAGATATTCGTAACTGGAAAGATTATCACATCTCTGCCTACGTAACCTCCACTTACTTTGGTGAAGCTACTTATCTGTGAATAAACTTGAACTCTAAAAGTGAAGGGTCACCCATAGGCAAGGGCAGGTCATTGTGCCTGCGCACGTTGTGTATGTCCCAGGGATCAAACGCATGCAGATGTGGTCAGTTTATAAGGCCTTCTCCACTCATGCTCGGACTTGGGAGAACAAGGAAACAGATCAAGTGAAAGTAGTTATTCAGTAGCATCTGTTCATTTCCTCTTGTTTTCATTCATGTCCAGGAAGTGAAAGTATTCCTCTTTTATTTCACATTTTATTTGGTACCAATGTGATATTAGGTTTAATCATTCATATCATAGTAAAATGTGATTGTGACTTCAAACTGCCGAGGAATTCTGACCAAAAAAAAAGAAGAAAAAAAAAACATTGTCACTAATTTAAGTTTAATTTCCGTAGTCTTTGTTTCGTCTTGAAGATAAAAAAAAAACAATAATGAAGACTTAGATAAAGGCTTAGATCAAGCCGTCCTGAATCGGACAAGAGTCCTGATATGGATCTCTGGACTCTTACAAACCCACATAGACTTACATATACAAAAATAGCGAAGGTTAATTTCAATACAAAAGACGCCATTTTTCCCGCATCAAGTGAACACGATCTATCATAAAAGGATTTTGAATGAGCAGTTCAGCGTTTCATTATTCATTATGAATTCTTAATAAGTTGCAGATGCTTTCATTATTCAGTGAAAATTCTAGTTGACTCGTCGAGTCTATTCATTATTCACAATGAATTCTTTATGAATCGTCGAGTGTTTCACCGTTCAGGAAAAATTCATAATGATTTTTTTAATATTTTATTTTTCGGTATACGTTCAGAATGACGCGTTTAGTATTTGGTTATCCAGGCAAGACTGAAAATAATTTGTATTTTTGTAATTTAGTATAAATTCATAATGAAATACTCTCATCTTATCAGGCATAAAACAGTACTAGAATTAATGAGACAAAATAGCCATTTCATATTATTCATCAACTCAATTAGTATTGGCCGTTGTCAATCAATTACTTGGATGATAATGACGCGAATTGAATTTGCCTCTGTTGGGTTCCACTTCGGTCCAAAAAAAAAATCCGTAAAATTCTTGTCATGGAGGGAATAAGTATGTTTATTTTTATACTTTTGCCATGAAGTCCGATTCATGTATCGCTATGATGAAATCTGTTGGAGATGACAAGATAACCATTACTTTCAACATGAAAGTCTCTCTTTCTCTCTCTAACGTACCAGGAAGCACCTCATTTCAGTTGTCTGATAATAACTAGATAACCCAGAGATAATCTTTTTCATCATGCCCTAGATTTATCAGCGTATTTCCCAAGCGAAGATAATAATTGCCTCCTATGCTTTCGTCGTATTTTTACGTATTTTTACGTTCCCGAGATCATCATCATCTTGCTTACGAACGTCAAGAATAAAGGAATATACAGAAAAGATTCCCATTAATTATTCTCTTGAAGACTGTCAAGTATAAAAGAACACAGAAAATAAAAAGTTGGATGAATTGTAGGAGGAAAATACACTTTCAATCAAAGTCTCCCTCATTTTCCGGGATAAGCTGAAACCCGAATGAGCAAAGGAGGAGGAAATCTTTCGAAAGAAGAAGAAGAAGAAGAAGTCTGGAAAGGAAGTGGAGGAACTCTGGAGGAAGAGAATGAAGAGAGACTAAGAAGAAGTAGAAGTCTGGAAGGCAATGAGAAGAGGGCAAGAAGAAGAAGAAATTGCAGAGGCAAAAGGAACGAGCCGAAAGCCTCAGCCACCGTTATTAAAAGAGAGAGAGAGAGAGAGAGAGAGAGAGAGAGAGAGAGAGAGAGAGAGAGAGAGAGAGAATATCATCTCGAGTCACGGGAGAATTAGGACCGCGCATGACCAGCTTTTTCTTCTGTTCGGTTCGTGGTCCCTACTCAGCAATTCTTAAAAATGAAACTCTTTTCCCTTCCCCCCTCCCTCCTTCCCCCTTCCACCCTCGCTCCTCCCCCTTCGTCGTCTCACCGGTTCTGTTTTTTGGGGCAGGGGCTTGTTTACATTACCCCCAGGGGACACTGTGCCAGGCCGGCCCCCGGGGGGTCGCCAGAAATGAAGAACTGGAGATGAACGTACCTACCGCTCGCCTCAGAGAGAGAGAGAGAGAGAGAGAGAGGAGAGAGAGAAGAGAGAGAGAGAGAGAGAGCCGTGGATGTTTGAAATTTGTGAGAAAAACGATGGTCATGTTGTTGATGGATGATCAATGATTAGTTGAGTAGAGGAGTGGTTTCCTGTACTGTCCGCGTGGAGAGAGAGAGAGAGAGAGAGAGAGAGAGAGAGAGAGAGAGAGAGAAACACTGGAGTTTGGAATTGCCTAATTAATGGTGACACTGTTGATGAATGATGGACAGGGATCATGAATATAATAAATGGTATTCTTTAGCAGCGAGAGAGAGAGAGAGAGAGAGAGAGAGAGAGAGAGAGAGAGAGAGAGAGGTTGACTGATGTCTGGGGTAGAAATGGCGAGTTTATACTAACATGGATGATGAGAGTGACGGGCGTGAAAATGACCAGCCTGTTAAAAGGCATTTATGGCAAATGTCGACTAGAAAGGTCCATTGGCGATTGGCTGTTAGGGAAACTGTTTAAATCCCTTCTCTTTCAAATCTAGGGTGTTTGTATATTCTTTCTTTTTCAAAGAAAAGGTGTTTGTAAATCCTTTCTCTTACAAACACCCTTTCTCTTTCACAGAATGGGTATTTGTATATCCTTTCTCTTTCAAAGAAAGGGTGTTTGTAAATCCTTTCTCTTTCAAAGAAAGGGTGTTTGTAAATCCTTTCTCTTTCAAAGAAAGGGTGTTTGTAGATCCTTTCTCTTTCAAAGAAAGGGTGTTTGTAAACCCTTTCTCTTTCACAGAATGGGTATTTGTATATCCTTTCTCTTTCAAAGAAAGGGTGTTTGTAGATCCTTTCTCTTTCAAAGAAAGGGTGTTTGTAGATCCTTTCTCTTTCAAAGAAAGGGTGTTTGTAAACCCTTTCTCTTTCACAGAATGGGTATTTGTATATCCTTTCTCTTTCAAAGAAAGGGTGTTTGTAGATCCTTTCTCTTTCAAAGAAAGGGTGTTTGTAGATCCTTTCACATTCAAAGAAAGGGTGTTTGTAGATCCTTTCTCTTTCAAAGAAAGGGTGTTTGTAAACCCTTTCTCTTTCAAAAAAAGGGTATTTGTATATCCTTTCTCTTTCAAAGAAAGGGTGTTTGTAGATCCTTTCTCATTCAAAGAAAGGGTGTTTGTAGATCCTTTCTCATTCAAAGAAAGGGTGTTTGATTAAAGTAAACCCTTCCTCTTTCAAAGAATAGGGTATCTTTGTTTGTAAATCCTTTCTATCAAAGAAAGGGAGGGTTTTGTAGATCCTTTCTCTTTCAAAGAAAGGGTGTTTGTAGATCCTTTCTCTTTCAAAGAAAGGGTGTTTGTAGATCCTTTCTCTTTCAAAGAAAGGGTGTTTGTAGACCTTTCATTAAAGAAAGGGGTTTGTGTAAATACCCTTTCTCTTTCAAAGAAAGGGTGTTTGTATATTTCTCACAAAGAAAGGGTGTTTGTAGATCTTTCTATTTCAAAGAAAGGGTGTTTTGTAGATCCTTTCTATTCAAAGAAAGGGTGTTTGTAAGATTTCCTTTCTTATTCAAAGAAAGGGTGGGTTTGTAGATCCTTTCTCCTTTTCAAAGAAAGGGTTGTTTGTAGTAAACCCTTTCCTTTCTTTCACAAGAAACGGGTTCTTTTTTCGTATATCCTTTTCCTCTTTCAAATAAAGAAAGGGTTGTTTGTTAGATCCTTTCTACTTTCAAAAGAAAGGGTGGGTTTGTAGAAATCCTTTCCCCCTCTTTCAAGAAAGAAAGGGTGGGTTTGTAAACCCCCTTTCCTTCTTTCACAGAAGGGTATATTGTATAAATTTCCCTTTCGATTTCAAAGAAAGGGGTGGGTTTTTGTAGATCCTTTCTCATTTCAAAGAAAGGGTGGGGTTTGGTAGATCCTTTACATTCAAGAAAGGGTGTTGTAGATCTTCTCTTTCAAAGAAAGGGTGGGTTGTTTGTAAACCCTGTTTTCTCTTAGGTTTCAAATCCGAAAAAAGGGGTATTTTTGTATATAGTTGGCCTTTCCTTTCTTTGGGGGGGGGGGTCAAATTTAAAAGAAAGGGTGTTTTTGTAAGATCCTTTCTCATGGTTCAAGGGGAAGAAAGAAAGTGTGTGGGTGTTTTTAGGTAGAGCCTTTCTCATTCAAAGAAAGGGTGTTTGTGATCTTTCTCATTCAAAGAAAGGGGTGTTTGTAAGATCCTTTCTCTTTCAAAGAAAGGTGTTTGTAAACCCTTTCTCTCCAGAATTTGGGTATTTGTATATCCTTCCTCTTTCAAATTTAAAGAAAGGGTGTTTGTAGATCTTTCTCGATTCAAGAAAGGGTGTTTTGTAGATCCTTTCTCTTTCAAAGAAAGGGTGTTTGTAGATCCTTTCTCTTTCAAAGAAAGGGTGTTTGTAGATCCTTTCTCTTTCAAAGAAAGGGTGTTTGTAGTCCTTTTCTTTCATTTCAAAGAAAGGGTGTTTGGTAGATCCTTTCTCTTTCAAGAAAAGAAAGGGGTGTTTTGTAAACCCTTTCCTCTTTCACCAGCAAATTTGGGTTTTGGTTATTATTCCTTTCTCTTTCAAAGAAAGGGTGTAGATTCCTTTTCTCATTCAAAGAAAGGGTTGTTTTGTAAGATCCTTTCTCTTTCAAAGAAAGGGTGTTTGTAGATCCTTTCTCTTTCAAAGAAAGTGTGTTTGTAGATCCTTTCTCTTTCAAAGAAAGGGTGTTTTGTGATCCTTTTTCCATGCAAAGAAAGGGTGTTTTGTGATCCTTTCTCTTTCAAAGAAAGGGTTTGTTTTTTAGATCCTTTCTCTTTTCAAAGAAGGGGTGTTTGTAGATCCTTTTCTCTTTCAAACAAAGAAAGGGTGTTTGTAGATCCTTTCCTCTCAAAGAAGGGAGGGGTTTTTTGTAGATCCTTTCTCTTTCAAAGAAAGGGGTGTTTTGTAGATTTCCTTTCCTTTCAAAGAAAGGGTGTTTGTAGATCCCTTTCCTCTTTCAAAGAAAAGGTGTTTTTGTAGATTTCCTTTCTCATTCAAAGGAAAGGGTTTGTAGATCCTTTCTCATTTCAAAGAAGGGGGGTGTTTGTACACCTTTCAACAAAGAAGGGTGTTTGTAAACACTTTCTCTTTCAAAGGAAAGTATTTGTATAATCCTTTCTTCTTTCAAAGAAAGGGTGTTTGTAGATCCTTTCTCTTTCAAAGAAAGGGTGTTTGTAGATCCTTTCTCATTCAAAGAAAGGGTGTTTGTAGATCCTTTCTCATTCAAAGAAAGGGTGTTTGTAGATCCTTTCTCATTCAAAGAAAGGGTGTTTGTAAACCCTTTCTCTTTCAAAGAAAGGGTATTTGTATATCCTTTCTCTTTCAAAGAAAGGGTGTTTGTAGATCCTTTCTCTTTCAAAGAAAAGGGTGTTTTTGTAAACCCCTTCTCCTTTTCAAAGAAAGGGTGGTTTGTAGATCCTTTCTCATTTCAAAGAAAGGGTGGTTTGTAGATCCTTTCTCTTTCCGCAAAGGGAAGGGTTTTGTGATCCCTTTCTCTTTTCGGAAAAAGGGTGGTTTGTAAGAATTCCTTTCTCTTTCAAAGAAAGGGTGTTTGTAAACCCTTTCTCTTTCAAAGAAAGGGTATTTGTATATCCTTTCTCTTTCAAAGAAAGGGTGTTTGTAGATCCTTTCTCATTCAAAGAAAGGGTGTTTGTAGATCCTTTCTCTTTCAAAGAAAGGGTGTTTGTAGATCCTTTCTCTTTCAAAGAAAGGGTGTTTGTAGATCCTTTCTCTTTCAAAGAAAGGGTTTGTTTTAATCCTTTCCCTCTTTCAGGGTGGTTTTGTTTGTTTGATCCAACTCTTTCAAAGAAAGGGTATTTGTAAATCCTTTCTCTTTCAAAGAAAGGGTATTTGTTGATCGTTCCTGTTTCGAGGCGAGACAACCTGAGAAGCTGTGACGGGAAGAGGTCCTTCAGATATCCTACGATTGTAAGGAAGACTGGGGTTTTGAAAAATGGAATAATGCCTTTTATTTCTGCATGTATTTCGCTCTGGCGTGTAATTTGCTCTGGCATTAAATATTAGGAGTTTCAGGTATTACAAATGGGTTCATACCGTCCTTTATTGCTGAGCAAGCTTATACGAGTCTCATTTCATAGTCGCTTTGTATTGGTTTATCATTTTCTCTGTTATTTCTCTTATATATAGCCTATTCTTGGTTTCTATTCTTTTCTAAAACTGGGTGTCCATGATCTTTCATCGCTCAATTTTTAGTTTCTTTGTGTCATACTTTTATACTTTTCTTTGTTATTTCTGATATGTAGCCTGTACTTGAAGTGTATTCTTGTTGATTCATATTGAGCCGCGATCCATGTTGTTATCCTTGTTCTGCTTTCCCAACTAAGGCGGCAGCTTAGCTAACAATAGTATTAATTGCAAGAGCTCGTCCCTAACTCCGAAACAGCTGATAACAAGCTTACACAGCTGCACTGCAATCACAGTTATTGTCGTTAACAAGGAGGCATCTGAACGTTATTTAAACGAAGACGACCTAAGAAGTAAATCACAGGAATCAGAACCGAAATGGGAGACCCAATTTGCCGTAAATGTTATTTGTTTACAAATGCAACCAGCGTAAAGAGCTCCCTCCAACCAGGTCACGAGATGTTTACCAAGAGGTCGGGAAGTTTGGTTTTCCCTTTTTATATATTTTTTAGTGCTGTGTTACGTCAGAGACGTGATGTGAGGCTGTGTATGTCGGTATGTGTACATGTGCTGTGTGCTGTAAAGGAATTCAGAAAATACTTCCGCGGCAATTTGGTCCTGTTTACTTACTTAACTTACAGACATTCCATGAGCAAATAGAGTCACTTGAACGAAAAAATAGATTAAGAAGAAACCTCTATCATTATTTTTCCATAATAAATTCGTTTTATTCATCGTATACAAATTCTGATAGGTTAAACAAACAAAAAAGAAATTAAACTTCACTCCACGTCTGTAATGCATCGCTTTTTAAGATTCGTGGATTTAGGGCTAAATATACTTATTCATTAATTTCTACACTTATTTTTCCTTTTCTAATAACTGATCTCTTTCTGCATTTCCTATTAGCGTCTGTTACTTCTTTCAAATGAACGTCATATTCTTTGTCCCTGTGGTCCTGTTTCTGAATTAGTATAATAATAATAGTATGTGAGTCTTCCCCTCTCGAAGTTATGTGTCACAACACAGAAATGGTCGGGAATCAGATTTGCATGTGAAATATACATCCGCCTTACAGTCAGATGGAAGGATGAACATCCTTTTCATCCTTTTGACAAATAGAGAGCATATATTAAATTTCAAGTGCGAGTCTTCGTAGATGACCTGCAGGCAGCTTCGAGACATTCTCTCTCTCTCTCTCTCTCTCTCTCTCTCTCTCTCTCTCTCTCTCTCTCTCTCTCTAGTGCATTATTACCCACACGGAGAGACTAGTAGATGAGTTGAGAGCGTTTGTGAATAATTATGATCTGAGTCTTGCACTCTGGACGGCTAATGCATTCGTTATTGTTTGACACTGAGCAGATGATTTAGACTGAAGTGAAGTTCCGTGGTTTGTGAATTATAAACATATATTTAGCTAAATGTATGTATGTATATATATATATATATATATATATATATATATATATATATATATATATATATATACATATATACAGGCAATGCTTGGTTATCGGCGATCCGGCTATGTAAGGCTTGTCTAGCACCATAAAATTGGCGATTTATGGCTCCATAACAGGCTGAGCACCAGTTATCGGCACCATAAGGCTGTTTTTTATTTTTATTTTTTTTTTTATTTTATTTATTTATTTATTTTTTGTTTTTTGTATGGTGCCAGTTATCAGCGCCATAAGTGCCATGATGGCGCCATGAATCACCGAGATTCGGTTCATGGCAGGTTTCGCTTATTGGCGCCTCTCTCTCTCTCCTTCTGGGGGTGGGGGCGATGGAACCCCGCTGATAAACAGGGACGGTATATATATATATATATATATATATATATTATATATATATAATATAATATATATATATATATATACACACATATATACATATATATATATTATATATATATATATATTTTTATACATACATACATATATTATATATATATATATATATATATATATATATGTATATATATATATACACACACACACACACACACACAATGAACTTTGTTTTCCTAGCATGTATGGTTCCAAGAAAGGGGCTAAACAGCTGGCATTGTCTCGTTCATCCACCTTTTTACTGAATAGGGATGTTCACCCGGTTAGGAGAACTTCCATCTTTGAAACTTATTTATAGTCCTCCTGTATGCGCGCACACACCCCCATAATAAACTCACACAATCACACGCACACCACGTACACTCATACACACACATGAAGAAAAGGCGGAAAAAAATAAAATTGCAGTCCACTTACCATCTTGACATCTGATATCGTCTGTACATTCCTGATCATGATGTTGATATGGACGACCGCAGGCCCTGGGAAAAAATAAAGAATGATACAGTTATTAATATTTAAATAGAAAATGAAAAATCGTATTAAAATTTTGCCTTAATAAAATATGCAATGAAAACAAATGTACGCACGTGTGCATATATATGTTTATATGAATACGCTATAATTATAGAAAGAGCCACGAATGATACAGTTATCAATATTTTATATAGAAAATGAAATAACGTAATGAAATTTTGCCTTAATAAAATATGCAACGAAAAGAAACCTACGTGTGCATATATGCTTACAGAATACGGAATAATTATAGGAAGAGCCAAGAATGATACAGCTATCAATATTTTATATAGAAAACTAAAAAAAGTATTAAAATTTTGCCTTAATAAAATATGCAACGAAAACAAACTTACGTGTTCAAATATGCTTACTGTATACGGAATAATTATAGAAAAAAAAGCGTATAAGAGGATACTCTAAAAAATATAGACGGGAACAACCAATAAGTAGAGCGTGCAGAAGAAAAAACTATGATTTTAAAATTTTTTTTTTATTTCCCGCAAAAAGGGACTCTGGACCCAGCGCCGGAGTTAAAAAAAGAAAAAAAAAAATAGAGAGAGGATTTTATATTCTATGCCCTGCATCAAACACAACTTGATATCTTCGCATCAGTTGAATTTGAAAATGCAGAAACCCGGTGGAAAACAATTTTTTTTTAATATTTTATCCTAGAGTGCCCAGCGCTGCTGCAGCTTCTGGTGCTGCTCGGCCAAAAACCCACAATTTGTAAGTATAAAGGTGATGAACGCATGAGTCCTGTGGAGGTGTATGTAGTAGGCTAGTTCTGTCGGTATATCATTTTGATTCTGTCCCTCTGTCTGTCTGACTATGTAATATATATTATATATATATATATATATATATATATATATATATATATATATATATATATATATATATATATATATATATACACACACACACATATATATATAGAAATCCTTCTGTTAAAAGAGGAAACGCCTTAAATAGAAAAGGCCCATTAAAAGACACATAATAAGGGTGGAGTCAGTCCACATAAATATAGCCCTTAGCTTTAAACCATTCCAGTGTTTTAATGGGCCTTTTATACTTGAGATATATATATATATATATATATATATATATATATATATATATATATA
Source organism: Macrobrachium nipponense (assembly GCF_015104395.2). Taxonomy (NCBI): domain Eukaryota; kingdom Metazoa; phylum Arthropoda; class Malacostraca; order Decapoda; family Palaemonidae; genus Macrobrachium; species Macrobrachium nipponense. The sequence continues at coordinate 22,381,967 of NC_087216.1, read as the reverse complement.
TATATATATAAGGCGAGAGAGAGAGAGAGAGAGAGAGAGAGAGAGAGAGAGAGAGAGCTGGTGTCAATCGCCAAAGGATGGTCAGAGACTAGACGCATACGATATATATATGTATTATATATATATATATATATTATTATATATAAATATATATATATATATCTATATATGTTTGTACACACACACACACATATATATATATATCTATAAATATATATATATAATATATATATCTATATATGTTTGTACACACACACACACACACACACAGTATATATATATATATATATATTATATATATATATATATATATATATATTATATATATATATATATGACTGGTAAAAGTGTTCTGTAACAACAGAATTCCATCTAATAAAAGGAGCCCATAAAAACACCAAAATGTAGAGAGAAAAGTACTATATTTCAGAGACTGCTGTCTCTCTCTTCAGGTATATGAATGAGAAAAGTTTACAGAAAAGGTGGTATTTATACCAAGAGATTCGTCCACAAGTAAGCCAATTTAGGTCACCCCGCTGATAAATCTTCCTTTAATCTTCTTAAGCGTTGGTTGAATGAACACTGCGTCGACGATGTCCGATCTCCAATTCCCTTTTGAGATGTTCATTACCTGCTTCTCTTTTATTAAGGCCGATTCCATCATTTGACTCTTGTACCGGCAGTTGCTGCTATAAATTACACGTGACATATTCCAGTTTATTCTATGGTTATGTTCATTTATATTGTTGAAAATAGCCGAGTTCTGTTGTCCATACCTAACTGACCGATCGTGTTGTATTAATCTCTGGGGAAGTGATTTACCTGTAAATCCGATGTAAGATTGGTCACAGTCCTGGCATGGGATCTCATATACCCCAGAGTCTTTGGGCGATGTCTTTTGTTGGACGTTAATCAGGGATTTGGCTAAGGTATTTGGGTAGGTAAATGCAAAAGGGTTGGATTTCCCAAGGGTGTGAGTTACTCTCTTAATCGTCTCCAGGTGGGGAATTTTTATTTTATTGTTGGGTGTGTCTCTGGTCTTGTCTTTAGGGGGTCGGTAGAAAATTACGTTTGCTTTTTGAATTGCTTTCTCAATTATATGGTCAGGATACTTTAAAGATGAAAGTTGCTTGCGAATTAGTTCAAATTCTTTTTCCAGGAAATCTGGGGAACAAATTCGTAAGGCTCTTAAGAATAGGTTGCTAGCTAGACCTATCTTGATAGTATTGTCATGATAGCTAAAGTAGTGAATATATGAAAGTGAGAACGTTTGGTTTTCTGTATATGGTAAATTTGTATTCTGTCGTGTCTCTGATTATTAAAACATCAAGAAAAGGAATTTTGTTGTCTGTTTCCCATTCAACTTTAAATTTGATGCTGGGCACTAATGCGTTTAATTTTGAGAGGAATTCATTAAAATTACCCCACTTATTATCCCAAAATGTTAGTATGTCATCCACGTATCTCATCCACAGCATGTTTTTGGGTTTTATTGCATTTATTACTGTAGTTTCAAAGTATTCCATGTACAGATTGGCTAAAATAGGACTTAAAGGACTACCCACCCTACTACACCCGAATTTTTGCTTGTAGAATGATTCCCCGAATGAAAATACGTTATTAGATGCACATAATTCAACTAACTTTATTATTTTGTCAAGTGCCAAAGGGAAATGATCTGAATAGGGGGATAATTTTTCCCCTTAAAAACTGAAGAACGTCCTGTACTGGTACTTTTGTGAATAGGGAGTCTACGTCAAGGCTTAAAAGTTTTATGTTGTGAAGTGGTATATGTGCTTCTCTGAATTTGTGACAAAAGTCTTCCGAATGTTTGATGTGACTGGGAGAAAAAGTGCCTAAAAAAGGAGAAAGGAGGCCAGCTAACCATTTAGAAATTTTGTAATTGAAAGCTCCGGCGCATGAAACGATGGGTCTGAATGGAAGATTGTCTTTTGAGTTTTGGGAAGACCATAAAAGTAGGGTAATTTAGGATTAATTACTTTAAATTTCTCTAATAGTTCAATACTCTTTTTGTCTTGGCCAATTAATCTTACTTTCCGAAAAAATTCTGTGGGAACGTTCTGGAGGGGATTTTTCGTCAGTTTTTCGTAAGTATTGGTGTCGCTAAGGAGTTGGTTGATTTTGTCGAGGTAGAAGTCTTTGTCCATTATTACAATTTTGCCGTCTTTGTCGGATCTACTTATTATAACATCTAACTTTTTTAGCGAGTGGATGGCTATCATGAATCTGCGGGGAACAGGATATTTCTTATGAAGGTCAGTTAAAGCATTTAGTAACACTCCCTTTAAACATATCTCTTCACGGCTGTAGTTTTGTCAGATATGAATTTATCAAAAGCCACTATGAAGTCTAGGTTGTTTTTGCGGTCTGGCATTAGGGCAAAGGATAAGCCTAAATTTAAAACTAAATGTTGATTTACAGTAAGGGGGTGTGGATAAGTTTAAAACTTTGTCTTGTTGTTCAAGATTATTCCATGCGCTATTATCTATTAGGTTATTTAACTTGCGTAAAAGTCTGTTGGAATGAGTCACGCTATTATAGGCAGCAATGTCGGAACAGAATGAAATCAGATACCTGTATACGTGGTCCGTAGTGAGGAGGCGAAGATTAGATTGAGTTCCATATATCACTCTGCGTAGCACGAAGGATTCGTTCGTTTCCTCGTATTGGTGATTCTTTCTTCCAGGAAAATCTTGTGTGATAGAGGGAAGGGGTTTGATTGCAGAGTCCATCTCCCGAATCCGTACATTTTTGGAAGTACTTGTTCTTTGAGGCATTCTTCCAAAAAGTGTTTTTGGTTTTTCAGCCGGTGTAGTCTGTTCAGTTCTTTTTCAAACCGCCTTTCCACGATTCTTCACTCACTTCCAGAAGTCAAGCCAGTTTTCCGCAAGTTTGAAAAAGAACTGAACAGACTACACCGGCTGAAAAACCAAAAACACCTTTTTGGAAGAATGCCTCAAAGAACAAGTACTTCCAAAAATGTACGGATTCGGGAGATGGACTCTGCAATCAAACCCCTTCCCTCTATCACACAAGATTTTCCTGGAAGAAAGAATCACCAATACGAGAAACGACATCTTCGTGCTACGCAGAGTGATATATGGAACTCAATCTAATCTTCGCCTCCTCACTACGGACCACGTATACAGGTATCTGATTTCATTCTGTTCCGACATTGCTGCCTATAATAGCGTGACTCATTCCAACAGACTTTTACGCAAGTTAAATAACCTAATAGATAATAGCGCATGGAATAATCTTGAACAACAAGACAAAGTTTTAAACTTATCAACCACACCCCCCTTACTGTAAATCAACATTTAGTTTTAAATTTAGGCTTATCCTTTGCCCTAATGCCAGACCGCAAAAACAACCTAGACTTCATAGTGGCTTTTGATAAATTCATATCTGACAAAAACTACAGCCGTGAAGAGATATGTTTAAAAGGAGTGTTACTAAATGCTTTAACTGACCTTCATAAGAAATATCCTGTTCCCCGCAGATTCATGATAGCCATCCACTCGCTAAAAAAGTTAGATGTATAATAAGTAGATCCGACAAAGACGGCAAAATTGTAATAATGGAAGCAAAGACTTCTACCTCGACAAAATCAACCAGCTCCTTAGCGACACAAATACTTACGAAAAACTGACGAAAAATCCCCTCCAGAACGTTCCCACAGAATTTTTTCGGAAAGTAAGATTAATTGGCCAAGACAAAAAGAGTATTGAACTATTAGAGAAATTTAAAGTAATTAATCCTAAATTACCCTACTTTTATGGTCTTCCCAAAACTCACAAAGACAATCTTCCATTCAGACCCATCGTTTCATGCGCCGGAGCTTTCAATTACAAAATTTCTAAATGGTTAGCTGGCCTCCTTTCTCCTTTTTAGGCACTTTTTCTCCCAGTCACATCAAACATTCGGAAGACTTTTGTCACAAATTCAGAGAAGCACATATACCACTTCACAACATAAAACTTTTAAGCCTTGACGTAGACTCCCTATTCACAAAAGTACCAGTACAGGACGTTCTTCAGTTTTTAAGGGGAAAAATTATCCCCCTATTCAGATCATTTCCCTTTGGCACTTGACAAAATAATAAAGTTAGTTGAATTATGTGCATCTAATAACGTATTTTCATTCGGGGAATCATTCTACAAGCAAAAATTCGGGTGTAGTATGAGTAGTCCTTTAAGTCCTATTTTAGCCAATCTGTACATGGAATACTTGAAATGAAACTACAGTAATAAATGCAATAAAACCCAAAAACATGCTGTGGATGAGATACGTGGATGACATACTAACATTTTGGGATAATAAGTGGGGTAATTTTAATGAATTCCTCTCAAAATTAAACGCATTAGTGCCCAGCATCAAATTTAAAGTTGAATGGGAAACAGACAACAAAATTCCTTTTCTTGATGTTTTAATAATCAGAGACACGACAGAATACAAATTTACCATATACAGAAAACCAAAGTTCTCACTTTCATATATTCACTACTTTAGCTATCATGACAATACTATCAAGATAGGTCTAGCTAGCAACCTATTCTTAAGAGCCTTACGAATTTGTTCCCCAGATTTCCTGGAAAAAGAATTTGAACTAATTCGCAAGCAACTTTCATCTTTAAAGTATCCTGACCATATAATTGAGAAAGCAATTCAAAAAGCAAACGTAATTTTCTACCGACCCCCTAAAGACAAGACCAGAGACACACCCAACAATAAAATAAAAATTCCCCACCTGGAGACGATTAAGAGAGTAACTCACACCCTTGGGAAATCAACCCTTTTGCATTTACCTACCCAAATACCTTAGCCAAATCCCTGATTAACGTCCAACAAAAGACATCGCCCAAAGACTCTGGGGTGTATGAGATCCCATGCCAGGACTGTGACCAATCTTACATCGGATTTACAGGTAAATCACTTCCCCAGAGATTAATACAACACAAACGGTCAGTTAGGTATGGACAACAGAACTCGGCTATTTTCCAATCATATAAATGAACATAACCATAGAATAAACTGGAATATGTCACGTGTGATTTATAGCAGCAACTGCCGGTACAAGAGTCAAATGATGGAATCGGCCTTAATCTAAAAGAGAAGCAGGTAATGAACATCTCAAAAGGGAATTGGACATCGGACATCGTCGACGCAGTGTTCATTCAACCAACGCTTAAGAAGATTAAAGGAAGATTATCAGCGGGGGTGACCTAAATTGGCTTACTTGTGGACGAATCTCTTGGTATAAATACCACCTTTTCTGTAAACTTTTCTCATTCATATACCTGAAGAGAGAGACAGCAGTCTCTGAAATATAGTACTTTTTCTCTCTACATTTTTGGTGTTTTTATGGGCTCCTTTTATTAGATATATATATATATATATATATTATAATATATATATATATATATAATATATATATATAATATATATATACACACACATACAGAGAGAGAGAGAGAGATAAACATTCTTCCACCCTATACAATAAGCAACGCCCAGAATAACAATGACGGAACGTGACCACCTTCTAAAAGAATTCGCGGCACAGAAAATCCCACCTCGTCCCCCAATTGTCTTTATTATTAAATAGCGCACCGTTTGCCGCTTCATTTATCCTCCGATATCTCCAGCGAGCAGATTCGTCCTCGTCATTTCCAGCAATCCTACGTCGACAGGAGGAGACGAGGGACTGCGCTGACATTGGAAAGTCGGAGCGCTAGGTAAACAAAAGGAAGCTTCCCTGAGATCTATTGGAAATTCTGGGATGGCTCCCCGTGGTGGTGGTGGTGCTGTCTCTCTCTCTCTCTCTCTCTCTCTCTCTCTCTCTCTCTCTCTCTTTCTCTGTTTCCTCTCGGATTGTCGCAGTGTTTCTTTTTCTGTGGCTGTATATCTGTGCTTTACAGTCTTGTTTACGGAGGTTTATCTCTATTAATCGTGTTTATTGTTGTTTTTCTTAGTCATTATTCCATTTTCCACTTTTGTTTCTTCTCCTAAATATTCGTCGTATTCTCTTAGTGATTATGTTTGTTTTTCTGTGTCCTTATTCCTTTCTTTATGCTTCCTTTTCTTCTCGTAACTATTCTTCATATTCTCTGACGCTCGCAATCTTCGTCTCTCCCTGGAATTGAATATTTCTCTTCGTTCTCAAGTCTGTTGATTGTTAGCATTCCATTTACTTCACTTTCTCTTAGGCTCTCTTCCTTCCAGTATCTCCTGATTGTCAGCTTTCAAATTCCTTTCCCTCCTCTATCATTCGTCTGTTCCGTCTCATTTCTAGACATATGCATCATTTCTCTTGCGTTATCTCTTCCCGAATGTTGTTATTTCCTTTTCTTGCCTCCTCTCCCGGTATCCATATTGAGGGAAACGAGTAAATATTAAGTATTACGATCAAAAGGTACAGATTTGCGAGATGTTGATATTTGCTATTTCGCTATTTTTTTCTGTTAGCTAAGGATTTCTCCCGAATGGTCATCATCATTTTTCATTTATCGTTTTAATCTCTCTCTCTCTCTCTCTCTCTCTCTCTCTCTCTCTCTCTCTCTCTCTCTGCATCCAAGTTTCAAAGTTATCGCGAGAATGAATTTCCGATATACTGCAGAATTCGTATACACAGTCTCTCTCTCTCTCTCTCTCTCTCTCTCTCTCTCTCTCTCTCTCTCTCTCTCTCTCACGGACTGGGGAAAGGAAACAATGGCTCTTTCTCATGAAGATCATAAACATTTACGTTTGGAATGCGTCGATTTTTCTCGAGAATCGCGGCGGATTCGTCCTTGTCCGGAGGAAGTGGCGGGCCGGTTTTTTTTTTATTTTTTATTTTTAGAATTTTTCGAAAAAGACCCGGGTTTTATTTGCTGTTGTGTTTCTCTCTTCTTTTCCCTTCCTGCAGGATGATCATCTCCTTCGTACCCAGGATGCGTGCATGTTTCGTGAAAGGGCGTCTGTTTGGTTGGCTCCGTACCCAGGATGCGGGACGTTTCGTGTAAGGGCGTCTGTTTGGTCGGCTTCCGTACCCAGGATACGGGATGTTTCGTGTAAGGGCGTCTGTTTGGTTGGCTCCGTACCCAGGATGCGGGACGTTTCGTGTAAGGGCGTCTGTTTGGTTGGCTCCGTACCCAGGATGCGGGATGTTTCGTGTAAGGGCGTCTGTTTGGTTGGCTCCGTACCCAGGATGCGGGACGTTTCGTGTAAGGGCGTCTGTTTGGTTGGCTCCGTACCCAGGATGCGGGACGTTTCGTGTAAGGGCGTCTGTTTGGTTGGCTTCGTACCCAGGATGCGGGATGTTTCGTGAAAGGGCGTCTGTTTGGTCGGGGCGGAGTTCAGTGCAAGGGCTTAGACTGCTTTTCATATTTTACCGCACTTTGGGGTAAGGCCGAGCTGACATAAGGCCTGTTTAATCTAAGCCAGTCAACAACAAACTCGATCATGAAAAACGTGACTTTCTGGTTGCAATGAGTTTATACCACATACTTTCTTAAAATCCCAAATGTGATCATAGTTGTTCTTTCTTCCAGTCACACATGTGATTATGAATGTACGTACTTTAAGGCACATATTTGATCATGGGTGTACTTTCTATGTGTAAAATATGTGTTCATGAATGTTTTTTCTCTAAGGCTCATGTGTGTTCATGGATGTACTTTCTAAACGTCACGTGTGCGATCATCAACGTCTTATTTTATATCTCACATATACTTACAAGCGTCCTTCATATTTTTTGCATTTGTATTCATGTACTACCTTTGCATATGTCACATATGTGTTCATGAACATCATTCCTGTATGTCACATTATGTGGTTTCCTCTCCTCACCTGAGATCAGAACTTCTCATCTTTTTATGTATCATCTCTTTAATTTGATCAATTTCCATATCAGTTTATTTATCATTTCCTATATCTCCCATTCGACTTTCCATACATATCTTTCAAGATATATCAAACCCCCATGTTCTCTGTTGCCGAAGTAGTAGAGTGGCCAGGCATCTGCTGGTGGTGGTCCGGTGTATTGGAATATAGTCTGGCCTTGGATTTATCTGCACATCGAGAAACCTGTGGTTTAGAAATCCCGAACGCGCCGCCAAATGTGTTCTTGCAGTATTTTCGAATGTTGGTATTTTCCATTTTTAAACCTTTAAAAGTGTTCTAATAAAAATTTGTTTTTGTAAAAGGGAAAAACTTCCTCTGCGGTAGTGAATATTTGTATGTATATGTATATATATATATATATATATATATATATATATATATACATATACTATATACATATATATATATGATATATATATATATATATATATATATATATATATATATGTGTGTGTGTGTGTGTGTGTGTGTATATATCTATATATATATATATATAAATATATATATATATATATATATATATATATATATATATATATATATATATATATATATATATATATATATATATACACACGTGTGAAATGAAATACTGTTTTCTTGTACAATGGCAAACGGCCAATAGATCTTCTTTAAAATATTTCAAAAGGATTGACAGCAAATAGTTTTATGATTTTGCTTCGTCATTTCGTTATGATATAGTTTGGCGTTTCTTGAGAATGAACAAAACGGACTTTTTTTTTTTTCTTATTTCTCAGCTACTGAAACATTTTCCATTGCTGATTTCTTTCCTCGAACTCTCCGGTCGATGATCACACAACTCGTGAATATTATTTACGCTAATCCTTCCAAAAGAAGTATATATGCAAGTATATGCTTATGTAAACTGCTTTCATACGTGCAGTCATTACTTGTATGAGATGCAAACATTCACTCTTGAGATGCAAGTGGTAGGCTTGAGTTTTTATTGCATGGCGGAACGAATTTTACCTCACTTTAAGACTCTGTTCCCTTGAGAGACCTTTTGTTGCTGCTGCAGTTCAGTAAGTACAGCCAATGAAATTCGCTAAAGGAGAGCCATTACTCCACGAAGGTTTAATCCCGAAGTCGTTTTGTGCGAATGCTCTCTCTCTCTCTCTCTCTCTCTCTCTCTCTCTCTCTCTCTCTCTCTCTCTCTCTCTCTCTTTTTTTTTTTTTTTTTTTTTTTTTTGAAGTCAACAGCAGCAGCAGCAGTAGTAGTAATGCGATGGTACGAGCCTATGCAACGGCATATTGTTTCCAGGTAGTAGTAGTAATGCGATGGGATGAACCTTTGCATCGGCTCACTATTTTCTTCAGATTTGCATGTTCTTGAAGCTTTGCACGTAACTCTGATCAGCCAAAAAAAAAAAAAATAAAAAAAAAAATAAAAAAAAATAAATAAATAAATGAATGGCATTTAAAATCCGTACAGTAATCCGCGCCATTTTGTTACGTAGCCATATTACTATCTCTCTCTCTCTCTCTCTCTCTCTCTCTCTCTCTCTCTCTCTCTCTGTGTCACCTCTCGAGGTGGAAGCTCTTGACAGCTGCTCCTTGACTCCTCGTGATACTTCCTCATTGAAGAGGTGGAGAGAGTTCCACCTCTCTCTCTCTCTCTCTCTCTCTCTCTCTCTCTCTCTCTCTCTCTCTCTCTCTCAAAGCATGTTAAAATATGTTTTCTTTAACAATACCGGGTTCAGTGACCATTAGTGCATACCTGTAAATAAATATATATTAAATTAGTAATTACAATTTTAGATATATATATATATATATATATATATATATATATATATATATATATATATATATATATATATATATATATATATACAAATACATACATACATAAATAGTCACCTTTCATGTGGATGTTTACGTAAATATTTGTCACGTGCTGTTTGGTGACTTATTATGATATATGTATATATATATATATATATAATATATATATATATATATGATATATATATATATATAGATATAATAATATAAAGGTACACATACATTATATAGAAGAAACTCGACTGCCTTACCTGTGTCATTCGCCCCTGCCGGCCTGATTCGTTTGTCGTAGTTTTTGGGCCCAATGATCTCGTCTATAATTTGCTTTTCCCTGACCCTCACGTTAGCACTAGATATATCACTGTCGAAAAGAACGGAAAGAGGAAGAAAGTATGTTAGAAATGCTTTTTAGTAAGGTCAGTAGTAAATCTATGGACTAATTGTGCTTTAGAGTTTGGCTGGCAAAGCATAATTTTTTTTTTTTTTTTTGTAAGAAATCACTCCGAGTTGACTGGAGACCGTAATGGGACTTTATTTGGGCTTAAAACTTTCACCAATTGTATTTAAATTTTTTTTTTTTTTTTGGCTTTGGGGTCTTAACTAAGGTTCTTTCATGCACCATGTTATTCACACATGTATATATATATATATATATATATATATATATATATATTATATATATATATTATATATATATAATATATATGCATTATACATGGTGCTCATTAATGTTAGTGCACACGCTTGCACACACATCATTGATATATATATATATATATATATATATATATATATATATATATATATATATATATATATATATATATATGTACATATATATATATATATATATATAGATATATATATATGTGTGTGTATATATATATATATATATATATATATATATATATATATATATATATATATTATTGTGTGTGTGCATGCGTGTGTACATTCGGCTACAATTTTGATAGATAGATAGAACCAGGGAATGAATGCATATATTTTTAAAATCAAATGCAAACAATGCTTTTCCTCTGTTTATTGAAGGTAATTGATATTTGCATTGTAAGTGGCGAGTGTCAGCCGCGTTTACGTGAATGTGATGGCAATACTTGAAGGACAAATATTTTGAAATTAATTTGGAATGGGGAACTTACAAATTACTTCTTTTGCTTGAAATTTGCTTTGATTGAGTGAAAATGACCATAATTTTAATCAGACATTAAGAACTGTAAATTATAATAAGACCATAAGTGTTGACTATAATGCACAATATCTCTTAATAGGTAAATGAATAAATGTATATATATTCCATGCAAAATGTGTATACCATTATTCATTCATTCTGACTGGTGACAGCCACTAGGTTTAACTGATCAAACTGATGGCACTAATGGAATCATCTACGTGGGTCATCTCTGATTGTATTTCTATTTATTTCTAATACTCTCATTTAGATAAGAATCTACAAGTGCATTCTCTACTTATATGCAGATTAGTTGGACGTTTCGAACGATTTAAAAGGAATTTATTGAAAAGAAAATATATTTTTACTTTTGACTCTCTTTGTAGAATAACGTTTTTATATCAGTCACAGTTAAAGTTGATTGGAAAAGTAACGTTTCTGCATTAGGATTTTGTTATAAAGTATGTTTTCGTATTAAAACTTCGTTTCGCATCAAAAATGCGGTATATAGAAGAAAATAAAATCCCTGTATCATAAACTCTTTATTCTAAGTAGAATAAATGTCACGCAATATCGTATCTCTTCCTTCCATATTAGGGCCAAAAATATCTCTGCTTTGTATTTGTTTTACGGATACTTCGAGCACTGCTCCCAGGAGCTTCTTGATTGATTGAGTACCACCTCCACATTCTCATCCTCACAATTTGAGTCAGGTTTCCCAGTTCTATAGACACTGGAAGTTGTGCGATTACCAAGGTGAGACTCAAACAAATTGGTCTGTATTTCCTAATGCGGAATGTCTCGTTTCCTAATTATGCCCTAATTATATAACATGCTTCTTCTCAAGAGGCGGGTTATCATCACTTAGGGGCGAAGTCCCTCCCTGCTTGATGTTAGATACAAATGTATCATTTATCATGTATGAAGCGAAAGTCAAGTAATTGCTGTTAAAGAGTTTCCCGAAACCTATAACTGAAGCAATATGCATCCGTACATTTTGTATGTGTGTGTGTGTGTTTGTGTGTGTGTGTAGTACAGATGGCCTCTCGGAAATAAACTCAGTCTAAACGACTGAAATATTTTAAGCAAGGAAAGGCAGAACAACCTGGTGTACTTGATACATTATGTGCGCGAGGGAACTGAAAAAATGATTGAATGGTGTGGTCATCTTTGTCGCAATTTTGACAGGACAGACACCCTGTTGGCCTTCTGTTCTCACACCTCCCAATTAGCTGTCAAACTTCTTTGACTCTCCTTAGCCATAGTTTTTCAATTGTGCTTTCAAGCACACTGAAGGGCCCCACGCCCCCCACCCAAAAAAAAAAAAAAATTACTTGGGTTATGTCCTTCAGTACTCGTTGGTACAAGTTACTGACACAAAAGATGTAACCAGAAGCTCTTCAGTCCTAGGATCAAAGGTAACCCATTTCATTTCAGACTGTTTACGAATTCCCTCGAGGTTGTTTACAACTCGAGTTACGCAGACGAAACTGGTCATGGTCGGACTTACGCGCGAAAGAAAAAAGTGAAAAGAAAAATTCTTGAGTCATTGGATTCTCTTGGAGGAACCGAGAAAGAAATTGTCTTGAGTCACCGAATTCTCTTGAAGGACCTGACAAAGACTCGAGCTTAAGTTTTTAGCTTTTAGCTTTTGCACGTACCGCGAGAGTTCTGCTTTCTCTGCTCTTGAAGCTTTCTAATTATAGTGAATTCTGACGCAATGCGGTTGTTATCCTTCTGCGTCAGGGACGTTTGACGTATTGTTTTGATTGCTTTGTGTGTGTATATATATAGATATCTATATATATATATATATATATAAAATGTATATATTTTATGTATATTATGTGTATGTATAATTATATATGATGATATATATATAATGTATATATATAATACATTCCATTAAGAGTCCGCAATTTAAATATCATACACGAACTGATAGAAAGAGCCCTTCATCCTCAACAAGATTACGCAGACTTCATAAACGAACCCTTTGAAATGAAAAAATAATAACAAGAATGATAACAAAAGCATCTCATGAAGCGAGATTATTTCGCTCAAGGAAATAAAAACAAAAAGAGAGATTGAAGATCATTGGAAAAAAGAAGCGAATTGCAAGAGTTCTCCAAAGTCAAAAGAACAGTGTAACGAGCTGTTATCCTTTAACTCTTGCCGGGCAAACAAGTTGTTTTAAAAGTGCGGCTTTCGGTGGTGGGGGGGGGGGGGGGGGGGGGGGGGGGGGGGGGGGGGGGGGGGGGGTCAGCGGGAAGTGGTGGTTGGTGGTGGGTTCATTGCAACCCAAGGCAAACACAAAGAGTTGGAGGATGATTTTGCTCGAATAACGTGCGAATTCCCTCCTTGCTGGGATGCTGAGTCTCTTTTCTTCTTTCTTTTAATTGTTTACCATTTGGAATTTTAGTATCTATTGTCTGAATGTATGTACGTTCACCTAAAATCATATTTTCATGTCTATAGGCATAAGCATTTCTCCAGTTCATGGATGCCACGCACTCATCCAGTCATGTAAATTTTATTTTCACTAATGCCCTTTACTTTCATTCGATGCTAAGTTCTCTTTTCTGAGTCACGAATTAACCTTTCTTTAGTCCGTAGGTGCCACCCACTACTTCAGTCATGTGACTTTTATTTTCACTTTCCTCTCATGTGATGCTAAGTTCTCTTTTCTGAGTCGCGAAGTAATGCAAATGAGACTGAAAATTCTGACATCGATGAAAGGCCCGGTGCAGTTGACCTCACATTTCTGTAGGTACACATCACTGCGAGATGAGGCGACATCTGGCAACTCCATAGTGTGACAAGTAATAGCCCTGCGGTTAGCAAACGGGAAGCTGTTCGCAGTCTTGTCTATAAAACAAAGTACTTATATATGCAGAAGCCAGGTACTATGTCGTACCTCTAAGTAAATGAGGATGCAATCCAAAATGAAGTAAAGTCCCTCTTTAGTTTAATCCTGTACAAGAAATATATATTTTAAACTACAGAAGGATTTTACTTCATTGCGGATTTTATTCCCACATACTTATATATGTATGTAAACACGCCACAAAAAGCGCGTTTACTAGAAAAAAGTAATGTTAATTAACTTTTTTGTACATATTTCACTGATTAGTTCCAGTGCCATTGCCTCCCTTGGATATAGACCTACTATATATATATATATATATATATATATATATATATTATATATATATATAGATATATATAATATATAACTATATATATATATATATATATATATATATATATATAAAAGACTTCAGTCATATTCGTTCGGTTCAGCTCTTGACAAAACTTCATCTTCTGCCTGAACTGCTTGATGTTCCCCATCGCCCAATTTTCCCATCCCTTAATTCGCCTCCGGCGCGTCATTTCCGATTCTGCCTTTGTCCCGCCCTTACAAGGAAGAAGAAGACGAAGCCCGACAGTGCCATTCCGACGTTGCGCAAAAAAAAAACATTGCACAAAAGAAAAAAGGCATCGATGCTCCGTCTCCTGGGGTGCATTGATTGTCAATAATGCATGCGGCGAGTGTTTGTGTGTGTGTGTGTGCATGAACGTGCGTATATAGGATCAAAGGGCCTGATCACTGATGAGTGCTTTGTTCATATGCATCAAAGGGAGGAATGGATACAGACGAAAGAATCGTCAAATTGGTTAGATCGTGGGCGGGAGTTCTCCGAAGCTGGAATGACCGAACTTTTAAGAAAATGAAAAATAAATAAATAAATAAGTAAATAATTACCGTAGTGTAAACGGTAATCATTTGCCCAAGTGTGTCAGTAGGTCGGACACATTCACCCGAACTGGGTGAAAACGCATTAATAGATTTATTTTGACTGTGAGGAAGAATATCTATTTTTTGCCATTCTGCAAGGACAAGACTCTGAGAATCAGCAGGTAAATTTTATTAAAGCCCATTTGTGACTTTTTGATTTATGAGGGAAAAAATCATCAATCCTCCCAGTCCTCAAATCGAATATATTATTTCCTCAGATTTACCATTACTAGGATTTCTCACTTAAAATTGGAACAAATTCTGGTTCACTGAAAAACAGAAATAGAGCACATTGGGAGATTGTTGTGTATGGTAATATCTTGTTTACAAAGAAAACTGCTGAACTAAGTACTTTCATTGGTTAAGCATGGATGCTTTATTGCTTGATTCATCTCTTAAATATCTTTTAAGTTATGGTGATCCTACATATATGTATATATATATATATATATATATATATATATATATATATATATATATATATATATTATATATATATTATATGTATATATATAATGTATGTATGTATGTCCTACTCTTTCAGAATAGTCCTGGTATTTATTTCTTCATTTATTTTCGAAAAACCATAAATGCTCTCTTTCT
>NC_087216.1:22326665-22364165 GCF_015104395.2 Macrobrachium nipponense | reverse complement strand
TGAATGTGGAACCTGGTTTTTCTTCGTTAATCTGCTGTATGAATGCCTCTCTCTCTCTCTCCTTCTCTCTCTCCTCCCTCTCCTTCTCTCATCTCTCGTCTCTCTCTCCCCTCCTCTTCTCTCTCTTATTGATCATATTTTTATAACGTGAGTACGAATTTGTTTTTACTTCGTTAATCAGTTGTATCTCTCTCTCTCTCTCTCTCTCTCTCTCTCTCAACTCACTCTCGCTCTCTCTCTCTCTCTGGGCTATATCCTGCATTACGTACGTCTTTGTATATTTATCATCTCAGTACGGACCTTTCAAATGTCTCTTCCAAAGAGCCAACTTCGTTCAGTCTAAGAACATTTATCATCATTTATTAAGAATACTTGAAGCCTTGTTCAAAGCGAGAAAGAAACCGCTCCTAAATTTCCCCAGTGTACTACGTAAGTCATATTTCACTATCTGTCAAAGACAGACAGACAGGCCTTCCAGAATTCATAAGGCGTGGGGAGGGATGAATGACAGATACGGTAATATATAGTTTCAGTTGCATTAGAAAGGCGTTCATCTCTCAGGCCTCTTATCCAGAGATGCAATAGGCCTAGTGGATGCTTCCCTTTTCAAGTGGTGTATATTTAGCTCAGGCAGGAAGGAAGAAAATAAGAATTTGCTATGGAAATGAAAGGTTAAAGAATAAGGGAAACAGAATTTAGCTTGGGTATTCTTGAGATTGACAGCAGAGGGAGACAAACAATCCCTGAAAAATATTTCGACAAATATCCGGCAAACGATATAAAATATTTTACAGACTAAAGTATTCGTCTTTTATTATATACTGATTCCTCGGCAAATAAAATCTCGTTTTCACTGTAGGAGAGCACTTTAGGCACAGGAGAACTTTTGAAATCCGATTATACATAGGCGTCCATGTCCCCCGATTCTCTTCGTTGTAACAGCGAGCTTTACAGCTTAACTGAACGCTCTCCCGTTTGTTCAGCAGATGAAAATCAAAGCAGATTTGCTGAAGGGATATGAAAGGAGACATCCTGGTATAAGGTTGCTTCTCTCTTGCTGTGCTCTCGGAATATGTGAAACTATAGTTAGCGGAGTCTATAGTATGTATTTATGAGAATCTTCATTGCAGTTTCAAGTGTTTCCCAACAAACACCCTTTCATGACCCTCTTTTGAAAATGTTGCGTGAGGAACCTCAGTATGTAGAAAATTAATTGTTGCCTTTTTATAGCCCAGGCTCGAAGGAAGTGCAGGTAGATGGCTATGAGATTACCGGTGCGTTGATATTACCTCAGCAGTGTAATAGGACTCCTTTAGACTGGCTAGTTCTGGCTTAGTTTTCATGTTCTTTCCATTTCCTTAGCTCATTCTACACTGATCAATGTAGGGTATTCTCTACTGCTTCTCGTTTACATATGCTAGATGTATCACTTCTTGTCTTCTCTTCATTATATTTTCCTTTCATTGGGGGCTCATTTAATTTTGACACCTGGTAAAAGGAGATGTTTGGTTCTTCCAGGTTCTCAAGGGTCAAAAAGTAAGAAGTAAGAAGGTGGCCATCATGAATCGTTTTTTTTTTCTCTCCTGAAAAGCCAAGGGTCCAGGGTTGCTTTCCATTATATTTTCCATATTTATGATGTTACTCCTATCTCACGTTTTCTTTGGAAAGGTGTTATCAGGGTATACTGTAATAAAAAAAGAAAAAAAAACTGAACATGGTAAAGGTGCTGGGTTTATTATTACAGTTAGTAGGCTAACCACACGGTGACCTTCGATTTGGACATTGTTACTAAAGAACCACTCACTGGACCTTTACCCTGGCCAGAACAGTTTGATTCCGGATTATTCTCGGGGCTAGCTGTCTCTAAATCCTACTTTTTCTACACGATTTCTTCCTCCCCATGACAGGGAGAGCACCACTTAATGTATATGCTTTTCAGTCTCACGGTTATATTTTTCGTCGCCCGATAAGATTTATGATGAGGGCTCAGTTTCACACGACAAGTAACACCTTTCATTATGGGGCATTTACAGTCACGTAAGTAAGTCTTAGTTCCATCAGTAGTGATTTTTTCCCCCACCCACGACATCTTAGCCAGCATAGATATTACTATTTAGATTTATTATGACGATAAGCCTTACTCTTGTGTGCTTTTCGAAGGTTAACTCGGTTTACGCTGTAATATAAAGACATGTCGTTACAGCTTGATTCCTTGATTAAGAATATACACTTTATGGTCATGTTAGTTCAAGACTTTCATATCAACTGCTACTGAAGTTCTCTTCCGTTTTTTTTTGTTTCTTTCTGCTGTTACAATCCTTTTTACTAGTGTTCTGGTTTCTACACAATGTAGGGTATAGTATTTATCTTTTCATAGACATCTGCATTGGCCACTTTGAGGAGTTTCATTCATCATTCCATTCACTTGGGTTGGGGAAGTCAATGAGGGAACATATTTCCCTCTACAAATGAAATGGAACAAGTTATTCAAAACTAAACAAGTGTTCCTGATTGCCACAGACACGCGTCCAATAAATCTTACAGATTTTTCCCCTCTACATTTAAATTCCAGTAAATAATTCACCCTTAAAGAATCATAAAAGTTTTCTCTCATTTCTTATGCTTGAGTGTTTCTTTACTCTTCCCTTTAATTTATTCCCTTCGTAAACAGCCAAGGTATGGTGGGATTGTCGCTTTGTACCTGAGGCTTAGACTTGAGACACTTCAAGTTAATGAGGCCAGTGCCTCCTACTAAGAGACCCACGCATAGATATGTATGATATATATATATATATATATATATATATATTATGTATCATTATACATATTTATATATTTATTTACATTATGTATGTATGATGTATACCCAGTTTGAATTTTTGACATCTCAGCCATCTTGTATAAACAAACCATCAATAATTCCTAGCCTATCCTTATTCTATGTAATAAGAATAGTTTTTTTACTTCTTTACTCCGAATGAAACATTTTTCCTGTAATATCAGGATACCTACCATCATAATTTTTATCCCTTATGACAGCAAACAGTTATTCACCAATAGACTTCTCCCCGACACTTTCCTTCTGTGTTGCCTCTGATTGCAAATGTACACCCAGATATCCTGTTATTTACCTAAAACTTAGGCATAGCGTAACTATTTAAAGCCCAGGACTCAGTGTTACCATGCGCGACCACCACAGGCGGATGGACAGATAGAAAAAAACAGAGTATAGATAGTGACCCCCAACAAAGTTCGGGGGTCTTTATCTAGGACTAATATTTCTTCGCGGTCATTATCTGTATGATGTGTACAGTCATTTGTTTATGTTTATCCGACATTTAGCGCCACAGACGCTTGCTTTATGAAGCCACGATTATTTGGTTTTGTTTCAATAATTTTTGCTCATTTTGAAAGATGATAAAATGGCACTGATTAAATGGCATCCGCTCTTACAGTGCCACTGTGGTATCGCGTCTCCCTGCCTGTGTTATCTCGCGTTCGTGTTTTGAATGTCTCGTAAATCGGAAATTCGTTGTTCCTCTTAATTCAGAATCCGACATAATCGGAAGGAAACAGGAGTCGACCTTTGAGTCATTCATTTGATTTATTTTCGTCTCGTGAATCTCGTCCTGAGACGTAATTACGCAAGGAATCTATTCTCTCTCTGATCTAGGAAAGTTATATTCTCTCGCCTGTGATCATAAATCAATTGGCTTTTGTGTCAATAACTTTAATTCTGCTTTTGTTTCCCGTTTAATTTGCCTTCATTCATGTTCCCGGTTTAGTCTGTTTTTAGACCAATTTAACACCCGACTCACCGCTATTGACCGTTTCCTTCGAATCGTTTCCAAAATTAATTATTTTCCCCTTTAATTCAATTTCACTTGAATTTCCGTTTCATTTAGTTTATATCCCGTTTTTTTATAAATCAATTTCCCTTCCGGCGAATTTTCCGTTCGGTTACCTTGTACTTGGATTTTGCCTGATTAATTACCCGTGATCACTATTCATCGGAATTTTTCTCTCTCGTCTGATGGATTTGATGAGTTTGAATACCTGGTGAAGTTAGCCAGCCGGTTTCTGTGCGTGAGAAATTTGTATCTCATTTTGAATGTGTGTGATGTGTGTTAGGGAAATGCGTTTTATATCAGTCGATCGACTTATTTCGTAATGGATATTGGAAGGAGAGCATTTTGATGTTCATGTCTTTGATATTTTAGGAATATTTTTAAATGTGCCTTGCCGTTTACCCTGTAGGCGAGTAGTGCCGTCACTGCCCCTCACAGGGGGCACCGTAGACATGACTAAAGGTTCTTTGCAGCGTCCCTTTGGCCCCTAGCTGCAACCCCTTTCACTGTACCTCCATTCATATCCTCTTTCAGTGAATTTGCCACTTCTTCCTTTCCATTCTACTTGTCACCCCATCCTTGTCATTACCTTATCTCTACAAGTAAATCTTTTTTGCATATGAGAGTTGAATACAAATTCACATCGAATTCAGTTATATCTTGGTTTATGTGGAACTTCATAAAAATTTCCTTGTTATTGTCTGTTACTTACTCAACGTCATTTTCTAATGGTCAGATCCATCCATGCTTTTAACTTCAAAATAGTTTCCTTTGTTTTCTATTCACTTGGCGTTTTCCTCGGTGCCTAGAGAGTTACCCAAGGGCTGATAAAGAAGCCTATGTCTTTCATTTTCTCGGTGGTGTGTGTGGTGCCTCTGTACCCATGTTGTCAACAGTGAGGTTTCTTGAAAGTCTAGTTAAGGGAATAGGTGTCATAGCTGCCATGACGTTCAATATTTTCAAAGTTTCTCCTTCGCAGCTTCTTTTAAGAGGTCGTGCGAGGGTGTCTAGTATTTAAAGGTGGGAAACTTTCTCTTGTGACAAAGAGTCTAGAATGTTTTCCGTTCCATTTTCTGGGCTGTGCCTGATTTGACTTCTGGAGACATTAATGATGCACGAGTTTCCACAAATTCATCGCCATTAGTGGCATCACCGACACAGAGCTTGGCTGTTTGGTTTTGCCTTCTTGTTTGTCTATTAGTTACCAAGATTTCACTAAAAGTTATGGATGGATTTTTATGAATATTTGACCAAAGGTTGGACCCATGACTGGCAACAACTGATTCGATTTTGGCACCAACAGGAATGTTTTTTTGGGGGGGAGGAGGGCTATTTTGTGTGGTTTTTGGCCTTCGAATGCTTTTGTCAGATAGTTATCCTCAGAAGACATAGTGAAGACTTAAACTATTTCGCGAACCCAGTGTTTATTTACAGGAAATATAGATTTTCACAATTATTTTTCGATTTTCACAAGCAAAGTTATGTTTTTTTTTTTGCATTCATTGAAATGGTATTCATACTCCCTTTGCCAACATTTTTTCCTTATGGTGGGACCATTATTTTGTGCAATTATTTTCCAGTATTGTGCATAATTTATGTAATTATTTTAAGAGAACAGCAAAGTAATGTATAGTAATTCTCAGCATCAATTAAAATCTGAAAAGCACATTATTATCGTAAGTGTTCATACTACTAATATTTATGAATATATTATCAAAAACTGTACTTCTATAAATCCCATGCAAATGCAAAATAATAATAATAATAATAATAATGACAATAATAATAATAATGATAAATAAATAAAGATGTCATCCTTAGCTTAGGCACAATTTTTGAAATACTCAAAGAAACATCCTGATTAAGGCATCATCCAACTTTCCTGGTGAATAAATAAACAATGATAATATATAAATATATGTATATATATATAATCATGCAAGGATATTGCTAAATGGACACTTTGGTAACCAGTAAACCACCTGTAAACAATAAGTATTAGTGCAGAGGTAACAGTACATTAAATGATCATCACTAAATTCTATGAAGTTGTAACTCTAGGAAAACACATCACACTGATATACTGGGAAGTTCCAGACTCCTTTTATTTTTTTTAGATCTAATAAATGTGTAAACACTGAGGTGTGAGGGTCAGGAATCTTTCGAAAAGAGTTCTCTCTAACTTCTGCAGTTTTCTAAGGATGTCTCTTGTTGTTGTTGTGTGTGTGTGCGTGTGTCCAAAAAGTCCTACTGATGGAATCGAGGAATATTGTTTTGTACTTACCTTGTTTCAAAACTCTAATTCACCTGCCAATCACTATCTCTCCTGCAAACAAGCTGGTTAATTCGAGAATAAGAAGCCAATTTGCCTACTTTTGCTTGCCTTTTTTATTGCAAGAAATGATTCGCGCAACACAAGCACTTTAGCAGATCACTGACCTCGACGCGAAGCTATTGTCAGTGCTTGCTGCTTCATTCAAGCAATTTCCAGCATCAAACACTTGTTTTGTTTTTACAAAATGAATCACCTTACACTAACTCTTTTTAGGAATTAAATACCTAACATAAAACACAGGAGCACGTGCCCTTGAATGAAATAAAATTAAAACACCCAAAGACTCCAGGTGGAAATATAAAAAGAAAATGAGAACCATTACACTATGTATGCTATCATATAAACTAATATTGTCGACCTCATATGCTGCTAAGCTAAGCTCACAGCTACTGTAGTATATTGCAGTCATGTAATAAAGGCCATTGAATCAATCTCTTTGCACATGCTGGTCATTAAGAAATTACATATTTGAATGAGTGCTTCTAGCGGACCATATCCATACTTTTAAAATCTAATGGGAACCAATACATAATTTTTTTTATATGAATTTGCACGAGAGGGAGACAGTGGTCTTTCTCATCTTCGATTCTCAAACTTCAAATTGTCTCCTGTCGGTTCCAAAAGCATCCATCTTATTGGAAAAAAAAAGTCTACCAATTCGATCGTTTTAATGTAAGAATTTATTTCCTTCGGCTTTTAGTAATTTTCACGGGGCGGAGACGAGTTTCTTAATCTTTTTTGTTTATTATATCAAGGGGAACATATTGCTTTATTTAATTGTTGGTTTATGTTAAATTTAAGGGAAGATGAGAGTTATTAAATTGAAGGTTACTGACGTCTAATTAGAGACAAGGATTGCCACGAATTTGTATAAATGTGTGTGTATGATATATATATAATATATTATATATATATATATATATATATATATATAATATATATATATATATATATATAATATATATATATATACAAATCCTATGGAATCACAAGCTAACTAACGACTGCAATATATCTGAGTGTACTTTATATATATACATATATATATATATATATATATATAATATATATATATATAGTATATATATACATACATACATATATATATAACATACATATAATAATACATATAATATATATATATCTATATATATATAAATATATATATATATATATATATAGATATATATATAACAGGAAACGCAGACATAATTGCAGTGTTTGTTCCGCATGGTTTCATCAAACTAAATTTGAAAGCCCTAGTACCTATAGCCCTAGCAAAAGGGGAGCAAGGGAGCCCTAAGTGAAATTTCGTTTTTTTCGCATCTTTAATGAAATAGAAAAAGAAATAAATAAGTGTTAAGAGAGAGAGAGAGAGAGAGAGAGAGAGAGAGAGAGAGAGAGAGAGAGAGAGAGAGGAGAAAAATGACATGGAAAAACAACAAACGATTAAACATGTTTGATTAATAAAAGCAGCCAAAAATAATCGAGAATGGATAAAAGAAATGATTAAGGTTCATATCCAGGAGAGAGAGAGAGAGAGAGAGAGAGAGAGAGAGAGAGAGAGAGAGAGAGACGTATAAAATTCCACCTCGTGGGATGATGCCGAGTTGGCGCGTAAGCAAACCAGGCATATCTGCAGGTGGTGGAACATTTATGGCGCCCATTCCTCCCATTTTGCATAAGAAGAAAAAAAAAACTTAGAAGAAGAAGAAGTGGAAGAGGAAGTCGTGCCTATTGGAAATCAAATTCATATTTAAAGAAAAAAAACAAACACTAAACCATTCTATTCGAGACTAAGACTGAACAGTGAAATATGTATATATATAATTATTCACTTGAGATGCATCAGCTAGAGGCATTCAGGCAGGAAGGAACAGCAAGGGGTGAGTTCTAAAAGGGCACAGATTGAAACTTTGGCCTCCTCAGAGAAAACATTTCTCTCTCTCGTCGTGAGAATTGACTCCCTCTTATTTTTTAATTATATAATTTTTATTAAATAAAAAAATGTCGCCAATTATGTTTTTTTATTTATTTAAATTTTTTTTTTTTGGACATGAAGGATGGAAATAGACTGACGGGAGAACTTTCCTCCTCCTCCTCCTCCTCCTCCTCCTCCTCCTCCTCCTCCTTCAGGATTTGATCATCTCTCTCTCATTACAATCTTTCCATCCTAATTATCCTTCATTAACGAGGGGTCTTCGATATTCTTATTTACACAAGGCCCAGGAAAAGTCTCAATCTGTTAGGTTTTCTCTCTTTTTTTTCTTTTTTTTTGGAATCGTTGACCAAAGATCCCCGTCTAAGGGAATCTCCATTAACGATGATGAAGACAAAGCAAGGATTAAAGATATGGGCAAGCAATAAGTCTTACCTCCTTCTATTCTTCCCTAGCGTCACGCCGCTGTGGGGAGGGAAACACTGGTTACTTTGATGCCAGGTTTGTGGTGTTAATGGCGTGGTGAGAGAGAGAGAGAGAGATAGAGAGAAAAGAGAGGAAAAAAAGCGTGAGACAGAGCGAGACAAATAAGTGACAGGGTGACAGAAAGAGGCGAAGAGGCTGGGTGAATATATTACATGTTATAGAAGCTCATTTGAAGGTGCCGTGAAAACTTTTTGAGTGATGTGCGGACGGAAAAGTAGCTTGTTTTTTTTATCAGTTTAGTTTTTACATTTGTTCTTTGATTTCGGTTTTCCGATTGGTCAGAATTCATGTATTCTTGTGAGGAAGGTCTTGTACACTTTGCGTATTAAATATTGGTCAGTGGGGGTCTTAGCATTGTTGAAATTTACATATATTTATGACCTAGTGAATTAATTGTATATTGGAGCCTACGTGGGACATAGAAACTCCATCTGTATCAGTTAATCAAGTGGTTTTTATTTATCGTTATTTTATTTTCTTTGAGATTAGGTAACAAGATAGTTCATTTTATTTTCTATGAGATTAAATAACAAGATAATATGATACTTATTCTATATATGCAAAGGTTTAGTTTAATTTATTCGTTAAATCTTCACAACGAGGGGCTGAATATTACTCTAGATACAAAAAAAAGATTTGAGCAACTTAGAGCATAAAACCTTCTTAGTCTTTGCAAAATAGCTACCTTTCCGTCCTCATCACGCATTTATAGAAATTATATTTTTTTCTTTTTTCTTTTAAAGGTTGTTCAGATGTTGCAATGCAGTCCAATGCTTTGCAAACACAAAGCGGCACTGGAGTAGTATATGTGAATGCAGTGCTTTAGGCAATAGAGTATATAATAAGCCATGTGAGGAAAGTGTGTAGCCAGTAGAATCACATGTGTTGAAAGTAGTAGTTTTTTTTTGAGGGGGTTAAAGTGTTGCTGAAAGTTGACCAAGTGTCCCTGCTGGTTTCATAGGTGGGTGGCAGACAGAGAGAAGCCAAAAATGCAGGAGGAAGTGTGTGTGAGAGCTGATATTTATTGCTGTTGTTGTTGTTGTTGTTGTTGTTGCTGTGGAGATAAATTATTAATTTTTTTTTTTTTTGGGGGGGGAGGTTTCTTTCTTCTCTCTCTGAGGGCAAGGTCTGTGAGAGTTCTGAAAAATAAAGGCAAAAAGGTTTTTTTTTTACATACACAACATAAAATATTGATTAAAATCTCAGGAGAAAGAATGTGGAGACTGACATGAAGGTGGCAGAGGAGATTAATTTCTTTGAAGACAGAATTACACAAACATCCGGTGAGTTTATCTGTATGATTATGGTCTAATGAATGCTTCACATGACAGATCGTTTCCTGTTTACATACGCTGTGTGAAAATGCTGGGGTTTTATGGAGAAGTTTCTTTCGTTTAAAAGGTTTACACATTCATCTTTTCCTCCACTGGAAAAGATTTTTTTTTTCTTTAAGGTTAATTTTCGTATTCGTGACGCCCGAATAAAGTGTTTGAGAGGGGGACTGTTCGCCAATTTTAAACAGATGTAAATTAAAATGATTCTCTTTTCGGAGTTTATGCCTCAGAAATATGCTAACGGTCCATTTCAGGATTTTTAAAATTTTATTTTATTTTTTTGAGATATCACGCCTTAAAATAACTTGATGTTCGTTTCACGGATCAAATTCACGACTGACGGCTATGGGGAATCTTCATTCCATTTCTTAAAGAAACAAATAAATAAATAAATCTAATTTTAATTAATATACGCACTAAAAAAAGGATTTCTCGTTGTTTATATATGAGATCATACGGAACCAGTTTTAGTATTTAACGCTGTATGGAATACTCAAATTCATTCTTATGAATCCGTTTTCCTTATTCAATGAATTACCATGAATCGCAATTCATTCTCTTCATTTTTCATTATCTTAAGCCTTCAAGGCTTTAAATAATTTCTCAAGCATGAGTTAATGGATTTTACTCATTAAAATTTTTTTTGTTCATGACAACGAGGTCTGTTCAAAGAAAATGACTGACTTCGAATATTAATTATATTATACATCCGTCTGTTTGAGAAATCAATGATTTTACGTACATTTGATGATGACAGCAGATCAGTGTCGGAACTTTGCTTGAGACGAAAATCCACAAATTGAAGAACAAATATATTTCAGAAAGCCAATCATGTACAGTTTTGGAGCGTCATGCTTCTAGTCGAGTTTTAGTGTCTCCACTCTGAATAAGGAGCACGACGTTCCGAAACTCTACATGGATACCAGCGCCTCAGTGGCGTGGTCGGTTTGGTATTGGACTGCCACCTCGGTTGCCGCGAGTTCTATTTTCGGGCATTCCATTGAGGGGTCAAGATTTGTGTATTCCTAGTGATAGAAGTTCACTCTCGACGTGGTCCGGAAGTCACGTAAAGCCGTTGGTCCCGTTGCTGAATAACCACTGGTTCCATGCAACGTAAAAACACCGTACAAACAAACAAACAAACAAATCTATATGGATACCTTAATATATTTATTCTTCAATTTCTGTTTTTTCTTTTTTTTTTTCTTTCTTTCTCGACAGTTAAAGTACTGCATTTTTTATTTTTTAAGGTTAATCAAATTTGATCTTGCTATAAGTACGACGAGAAAATGTAATATTAAAGCTCCCCTCTCATTACGTCGTCTGCGCAGGCGCTGTACTTTTTTTTTCTTCTGTTTTTCGTATTGTCTTTTCACCTCCGATTCGTAGATACGGACAAAAGATAACTAAAGAAAAAAAGTTTTATTAAGGAAGTCTTCCGTGTTAATTTTACAGGCGTGAAAATTGGACTGTGAGAGTGCTATATATATATATATATATATATATATAGATATATTTATATATATATATATAAATATTATATATAGATATATACACACATTATCGCGTTTTATACAGGTTTACGACATCCTGCGCGCAAAGAAGGTTTAAGTTTTACTTCAAAAGGTAGTAATTGGTTTTTATCTTTTGTATTTTGGCTTTATTTAAGTTCTGGTATGTTAAATGCCTTATAGGTATATGCTCTTATGACAGCATTCAGCGTAACATATGTGTAATAATATTGACTTATGTATCTTACATGATAGAGCTCTAGAACGTTTGATACTATAAATATATGTATGTATGTGTGTTATATAATATATATATATGTATATATATGTATGTGTGTGTTTGTGTGGGTGGGTGTGTATATAAGATATATTATGTTATATATATGTGTGTGTGTGTTTGTGTGGGTGGATGTGTATGTATGTATGTATGTATGGATGTGTATATAAATATCTGAAAGGAATTATTATGTTACACACACACGTGCGTGTTTACTTGCATAAAAAAAGATCTCAAGAACGGATAAGCAGGTTTAAATGAATCCGAATGACTTATTGGATGAACTACTCCTTATGACTTGGGTGCTGATCAAGATTCAACGATCTGTCGCCATCGAAATAATCTTGATTTTTAAATCTTATTAGTCTTGTCATGGGCGCATTTTATTAAAAAATCAGCACTCTTTAAAGTAGACGGTAGGGCCATTTAGTTTGTTGGGGAACGGTACTAATCGGTTCAGAAACAACAACCCCGACTAAAGATTAAGCTGAGACGCAGATGATACTAGCCACGCTGACGTTTCACCATTGAGTTTTCTCCAGAATATTAAATGTTTACTGCAAGTTACTCTGGTATGTGATTGTTTCTGTTTCATATAACAAGATTTGGATTAATTATTCATTGTTATCTCTCTCTCTCTCTCTCTCTCTCTCTCTCTCTCTCTCTCTCTCTCTCTCTTCCTGCGTGGTCCTGCCATACTGTAAAGACAAGGTCCTTGACTCACCGTCACTATTTAGTCTGACATTTTCTGCGATCTCGTCCGATCATGACGCAAACAAATATTAATCTTATATTTGGTCTTAAAAGCAACACGAAAGATAACTCAAGATTTTGCGTCTGTTTCGGAAAAAAATTAAAAATATTGTCACAAATTCCTTATCTGTTTACGAAGACAATCACAATACGACGATGATTTTATCCTACGATCTAACCGTTCGAATCCTGAGTTCACGCTTCATCCTTATGGTCACGATTAGTAACATCACTACCTCGCTATTATTATTATTATTATTATTATTATTATTATTATTATTATTATTATTATTATTATTATTAAAAGCGTACCAGCATCATTCATAACAAGAGTAAACATTCATCACACCGATATGAAAAGGAATAATCCCGTTCTTTTTAAAACTTTTAAGGATAAATAGACGAGTATGGGGCTAGTAAAAAATTATATATATATATATATATATATAATATATATATATATATATATATACAAATACCCACAATGCTCTGTGTAGGAGAATTAACTTTCTTTGTGTTATTTTCCTTAATACTTCCTTTTGCGTCTCAAGGTCGTTTTGTCAGGGGGGGGGTGGGGGAGACGGCAGGGGGAAGCCGAGGGTAGGGGAAAGAGGTCACACTTTGGAGTATTATGGCACTTAGTGCCAGGAGAGCCTAATTGAAACGGGCGCGGTGGCACTCCCCTCCCCCCCCTCGTTTTTTTATTCTCTGATTTTGAAAGGCGCTCTGGAATTAGACTGTCCTTAGTTCTCTCTCTCTCTCTCTCTCTCTCTCTCTCTCTCTCTCTCTCTCTCTCTCTCTCTCTCTCTTAACGAGTACATTGACGCTTTCTAAATGGTCTGGCATTGATTTGTTGTATGTTATATATCAATTATACGTCTATACATACATACATACATACATACATACATACATATATATATATATATATTATATATATATATATATATATATATATATATATTTGAAATAAAGAGCTTTTTAAGCTATAAAAATCATTATCACCATCTTCGGCATTGTCATAATTCAAGTCAATTTTAGACGCCAAAGTAGGGATTTTCATTCCCCCTACGTTCAGGCTTTGTAAATCCCTTCACACTTCTCTATTTCCTTCCCCTCAAAGCATTCCATCACGCTTTTCATTATCCTCGACCCCGGGCTATAATCGGGCATTAGGTTACAAATTCCATAGGCCTTCGCTCTTCAGATAAGAAAAATTTTAACAATTGAACGAAAATTTTAAGATTTTCCCCTTTCGCTTCAACGCTCATTTACTGTTTCGAGATAGGCCTATTCTTGAATTGCGTCGTCTCCGAAATGTTCAGTTAGGCCTATTTTCTAGCCGGTGAATACTACCATCCATTCGTTGCTTCTATTGAGAAGTAAACGAAAAAAAATAATAATAATTTTATAGTCAATAACGTTGAAACACTTTAATGGCAGTTGATGTCAAATTTGTGATTTTTTTTATTCGATGAATTCTTTTTTTTATATCTTGAAAGACATTAGGCCTATAAAGTTTTTGATTGAAATAAAATTTCTATACCTTGGAATGGTGACATAATGACAAATTAGTATACATTCATGATTTTCAAGTCTATATATCATGAATATTAATTCATTGTAGTACTCGGATACATTTAAAATATAAATATAAATAATATATATATATATATATATATATATATATATATATATATATGTATATATATATATACATATATATAACGTGAAAGTAATCAATAAATCGTTTTCCACGTGCTCCAACGAGAAGATGGCATCAATCATGCATCCATCCTTCAGCTGTCATCAACGATTGTCACTGCATGATTCATCACCTGACGGGTTTAATATCGTATTTTATTCAATATTGTATTCTATTATTCATGTGTTATCTTTCTTCTCCTTCTAAGGTCTCTCTCTCTCTAGTCCTTTTGGCACACACGCCCATTAAACCGAATAAAAAAATTTAGACTTTAGATTAAGCCAAAAGAGTATTCTCTCGCTGTCTCTCTTTCTCTCTCTCACGCCCATTAAACTGAATAAAAAAAATTTTGGACTTTAGATTACG
The DNA here is from genome assembly GCF_015104395.2 of Macrobrachium nipponense. NCBI lineage: Eukaryota > Metazoa > Arthropoda > Malacostraca > Decapoda > Palaemonidae > Macrobrachium > Macrobrachium nipponense. The sequence continues at coordinate 22,349,611 of NC_087216.1, read as the reverse complement.
CCAAAAGAGTATTCTTTCTCTCTCTCTCTCTCTCTCTCTCTCTCTCTCTCTCTCTCTCTCTCTCTCTCTCTCTCTCTCTCTCACACACGCACACAACGTTTCTCCCGAAGAGAACTTTAATTGGATTTCTGAATTATTGCTCGAAGATCTTAAGGAACTTTAGGTTCTCTTTCTTTCTGGGATCCATAGTGGACTCCAAGGAGATAACAACACCCTTTAGTATTTTTCAAAAGGCACCGCGCAGGAAATTTTAACAACAAAGGGTTACGTATTCCCTTCTAATTTCCCAGAGAAGAATTTTCTTCAATTTAGCCTCCATTTTTTCCCCCTTCCTGGAGGTCCTCTCAAGAGTTTATAAAAGACTGGGAAGCTATGACTCTTTATTTGGAGACTAATGAGAAGAGCGGATCGCCCTGACGTTTGGGTATTCCAGCGGGCTGGAGCGTGTGAGCTTCCAGTTCGCATACCACGTATATCTGTGTGCGTTCTTCTTCCAGAACGTATATTTTAAGTAGGAATATTCATTCAGCGGAGACCGACAGGATATTATAATGAAGGTACAGACTTGCGTGGGAAGACCCTAACTGAAAATTTAGATCATTTTAACTTTAATTTATCTCGTAACTCTTTGTTATGTTTCTTGTCTGAAGGATTAATTACCACGCTCCGCTTTGTGTAGCTATTTGATATTTATGCAAGTACGCTATCGTGAACTGTTGTGGTACGCGTCCACTTCTATTACTATTATTCTCTTACTCCGCGATTAATTTTTTCTTGAGTAGTCGCTTTTTCTGGTCAGGGAAGTTTGGTGTATCGTCTATAAGCTTTTTGAATTTAAAGCCGCTTATCGCACCACATTATCCATATACCTTAGACTCGCAATAAACTTGTCAATGAAATATATAAATCTTTAGATTTAATCCGATTTTGCAGCTAAATAAGTTTTGATAAAAGAGAGAGAGAGAGAGAGAGAGAGAGAGAGAGAGAGAGAGAGAGAGAGAGAGAGAGAGAGAGAGAGAGAGAGAGAGAGAGTTGAAATAAAATTTGTAAATAGTTGATTTTGATTTTATAATTCAAACAGTTAGATCGGTACTACGATAATTACTTCTCTGATGTTTTTGTCAAGGTCATTTGGTATAAGGTTCAGTCGAGGACAACAAACATGTTATAAAAAAAAAATTAAAAAGGTGAGGAAATTATAAATAAAAAGGACAGATTCCAAAGAAAAGGCGCTCTCTTTCGGAATGTGGACTGAGAGGAAGGAAGCATGCATAGCGGACGTCCACACACAGGGAAAAGCGAAAATAGACAAATAACGGAACTAAGTGTAAATGGAAAATCAAAACTGGGTCAGTGATAAAAGCAAGGTTGGGAAGACCAAGTTTCCATTTGTATACAACAAGTCCTCCACACCATGAAGAAGCAGGTCTTGGAACACATACAGACGAAGGTGCACATACCCGTCAGATGAAGAGAAGAGAGAGAGAGAGAGAGAGAGAGAGAGAGAGAGAGAGAGAGAGAGAGAGGAGAGGAGAGAAGGAGAGAGAGAGAGAGAGAGAGAGAGAGAGAGAGAGAGAGAGAGAGAGAGTGTACGCACGAAGACTAGGCTATTGGTAACGCGAGGAACATGAATTCAGAAGATGGCAAAAAAATGCCAATGGACCACATGTGAAAAATAACTATGCTGTGTCAGTCGTTGCTTTATTTAGAATAAACGTTTTAATATTTCTCCAAGCAAGGACTGAATACGACAGGTGTACCATATGACAGTTTAAATACCATTACCGCTCATGTTCCTTCTGAAGGAGCTTTTGTTGCAGCGTATGTTGTATATACATGTATATACGTATGTATATACAAGTATATACGTATGCACATGTATATATATTATGTGTGTGTCATATCTTTGCGGTTCGAATCCAGCTTGCAGGGAATGTGCAGCACAAGAAACCACTAGATGTAAGATAAGGACTTACGTCAAGTAGCGATATCAGTTCCGAAAACTGACTGACAATCTAACTGACTGACAATCTGCACATTATAGATGCTCTTACATGTATAGGCGTCTTTGTTATTTGTTTTATTCCCTTGCGTTGGATGTGCTTGCTCTATTTACCGAAAGGAATAATGTGAATCTCCGTCCATTTCTTGGCTTTGAATGGGCGTGACCCTAGCTCCCTTTACAACCGCGCCATCTTCTCTCTTTTCCTAATCAACTTATATTTGTATCATGCTCTTTCTTTGACCGCTGTCATATAGTGTATGGATGAGTTGATAATGCTAAATACCGTCATTTAAAGTGTAATTGTAGTAGCTTGATTTTTGCTTTTTTTTTTCTCAAGAACGGATTCAGAAATCGAAATACGGATTAGAGGCTTATTTTCTACGACTAGGTGGCTTAACACATCGAGAATAATGCCAACAAATATAATGGCTTCACATCTGATGTGAGGCATAGCAGACTGTCTTTTTCAAGTGTTTGTTAGTTCTGACGTTAGTTGTTTGGATCATTCTCCACTCGTTTATTATTTGTAGTTTTGCTCATCTTTGAAGTTTCCTGAAAGTGTCACGGACGACTGAGGTGCTCTGGAAATCATCAATTGTTGAAATGGCATTGACAATGACACCATGGCCACTTCTGCCAGTTTTATTTCTTGTCTGTTGGCGTCTCTTGTGTTCTGTACCGAGCAAAAGACTACTCCTTTATGTTACTTTATTCATTCACCTTCTAGGATGCTGTGTAAGTATTCTGTTAATAACAATGGGTAGTTGTGCCACAAATTATCTTAATTAAGTTAAGGACGTGGCTTAAAAAATCATATTTTATCGCTTAACATGTGCAACGGTATAGAATCTAATCATTCCTTAGTTGGTGAGTAAATGGGATTTAAATTTCTTTTTTAATTTTGAAGTGTCAGATATTTTACTCATCATTGCAGTCGTTCTGCACAAAATATTTTTGAATAAATGTTTCAGCAGCAAATTTAAGTCAGTTTTGAGTGACTGATTTTAACTCAACTTTATTCCAAATGATAGAGATACTTCAAAATGTCTTCTGGGTCCTAGAAGAGGAACGTGAACCGTTTTATAATTACACTATAAAAAGGGTGAAATTCGTAAATGATTCTTGATTTCATCACTTTATGATAATGAACTTTTGCTAATACTTCAGTTCCATTCGTCGAAACAAACAGTCGGTTTTCATGCTCAGTTGGTCACTTCTCCTGCTCCAAAGAAAGTTCTTTGAACTTGGCTCCCAGCCAACGTCGTGGTTGCTTCTCTCAGAGAGTTAATGGGTGTGACCAATTTATATCTGCATTAGGAAGCCAGTTGTATGGGCGGCTTTTAACTACTGTTGCCAGCACACAGCTACCAGGATAGTGTTCGTTGGCAACACTGCATCCGCCACTAGAGCTTTCCGCTGTGTCGTTCGCTGGCAACACTGCATCCAACCATTATAGCATTCGTGGTTTTAGCAAGATTTGTTTATTGATGCTTTAAAATCTAGTCCTTGTCACAGCTTAAGTTCTTACGAGAAATTGATATACTTCGTAGCCTGAATTAAAAGGTATTGTTATATTAATAAACAAAGAGGTTTGATTCCAATTCTAAAAACAAAATTGAATAAAATAAGAAAGACTTTTCTGAGAACAAGTGGCCCTTTTGGCCACCGCTATGAAGTATCTTAAGTTTTTTTTTTCCAAGGATAAGCCATAATATTTTGGTGGCAAATAAAGAAATGGCAAACCACCTCGTATTTATTCTAAGATCTTACTTGTTTAGTCTAGAAAAACTGGGATGCTGAACTAAAAAGTTCTGTATCTCTAAGTTTTCTGTTGATGGCTTTTGTCTTTGCTATTGTCTTTTTTAATTTGATTGCTCATTTTTAAGCCTTTTTTCACTCTTCCGTTCTTGTCTGTGTTTTACGTATTTCGTTATATTTTTAGAATGTCTCCGCCTTAGGCTAAATACGATACCTTTCATTCAGATGACCCGGTAATCGCAGTAGCGATTCTTTCAGTCACATGATAAACACACAATATCGTGAGGAAACAGGTGTTAACAGTAACCTCCTCCTTGGGGAATTGAACCACCAGGACAACGCTTTGTAGTACAATGACCTAATTATCCAGAGAGCTCAGGTGAATTTAAATTGACTCGTGAGCATCTCTGTTGCATCCTGATGTACAAGAAATGTTATTTCAGATGTAGAACGTTTTCAAAATGGTGAATTAACTCCTATCCTGATAAAAAGGGATAACTTTAGTTTTTATGTCTGTATTTTATAAAAGAGATGACCCATGCCATTGGTGGCAAGTTATTCCATCACTTTGGTGTCAAAAAAAAATATATTGCACAATCTGTTTTAAGGAAAGCATTAGCTTAGTGTTCAGAGCTTCCTGAATTTTTCATTATTAGAGCATCAGTTTTGGTTGTGAGTAATTTGGAAACCTTTCCAGTTTGAAAAACGTACAGTCTCCTAAAAAAAAGAGAGAGAGAGAGAGAGAGAGAGAGAGAGAGATTGTAAAATTATCTGGCATTCCCTTGGAAGTTTTTTTTGTTATCACAAGGAGAAAAGAGAGAGAGAGAAAGAGCGCTACTACTTATGCAATTGAGCACATCGTTTTGACTGCTAGGTAACAGGTAACTGCCATACGCTGGTGCATCAGCATCCATCGCCTTAAGAGAGGAAAGGAAATAATTAGTTCTCTTCATTTGCCCACCAGAAGCCAACTGCGAGAGGAAGGCCTACTAAACAACGGCAGACGCCGAGGTTTCCTGTTAGGCCTATATTCACGCCTCGTTTTCAAATTCTATTGTGCAAAGAGGAGGGTGGAGTGAAAGCCCGAGAAATTATTTGGGCTATAGCTTGCCAGAAGTGCAACTGCAGGCCGCAAATCACTTCATTACTGTGGCTTCGCTCGATTAAGTTTGTGTGTGTGTGTATTTTTAAGTCTTAACATTGTGGAGTTTTTGTTATGTTATTCTGTACAGAAAACGTTTCTATTACAGAAGAGAAACTCTGGAATCCTTTGTGTTTATGAGTTATTAATTACACTAGTTTATTTCCTTTCAAATGAATAGGATGTTGCTTATTCTCAATACTGATGGTGATTTAAAGCTTTGAAGCTTTGTTTAATCATGAATCAGAATTAGATCCTTAGTTTTTATGTGTATTTCTGTAAAGTAAGGCCTTCGAGGAATGTCTTCATTCCCATAATTATTCGCCTGTAATACAATACACCCCGTTTTTTTTCTTCTTCTTCAATTTTAATGTATTGTTATCTGAACCACTTTTGCCGCAAGAGAAATCAACCAGATGAATTTCTGTTTCCGGTTTATAATTCCGTTTCTAATTCCCCGACGCTCGACGAACCAAAAGCCAACGGACGACTCCAGGGCGAGCGAGCGAGCAAGTGAAACCCTTGGAGAATTCAGCGTCATTCCAGAAAAGAAGAAATAATAATAAAAAAAAAGTGGCCCCCCTCTTTCTCCGCTTCTTGTATTCGGCAAAATGAGTCTTAGTAATTTACGGAGGATTCTAAGAACGAATTCCCGAACGACAGAGCCACTGAACCAACTCGAGTGACAAAAAGACTAATAACGGATCCTCCATTTGATGACAGAAGGTCGATTTCCGGTTCAGGAACCGGGGCTCTGGAATGGTTTCCTGGAATCGGTTGGAAATTTCCCTCCGAAGGAGATGCGGCGGTTTTACTGTTAAATTCACTCTCTATCACAAGAGTTTCATTCTGGGACGTTCATGATGCTCCTGGCTACAGAATCGCCGCGAAATTTGGGGAAAATCCTACAGATGGCCCGATCAGTTAAATTTAGTGAAAAAAAAAAAACTAACGTATATAGATGGCCATCGTACTTTTATTCTAAATGCTGTTTTCTCTTTGGTAAAGTAAATTTTACTCAGAAAAGCTTTTGACATTCACAACGACCTGGTAAAGGCTAGAAGGGACAAAAGACTGTCGCTTATTAGAGAGAGAGAGAGAGAGAGAGAGAGAGAGAGAGAGAGAGAGAGAGAGAGAGAGAGAGAGAAAAATGGATGATGTTGAGTATCCTCAGTAATCTCCCGTCGTAATCTCTATGGTCATCGAGCCAGAGAGCACGAGAGAAAAGTTACTTGAAGAAATATTTTGATTATTTTTTTACCAGGAATTCTAAGAATGCTCCATTACGTAATAATAAAAAGAGAGAGAGAGATTTAACCATGTCGAATTCTCGTCTTCGAAAGATATTCAAATTTCGTGGAAATATAACGCAATACTGACTTCGGCTTTGGCTTCCGATGGGATATTTTCTTGTTTCTTGTCCCATAGCCGTATGTCTGTCGCCTCCTTTAGGTGTGTGGCTGTCACTTGATAGAGGAAATATATGCGAATATAAGACCGAGTAGAAATATTCAGAAAAAAAAAGCTCTTGGTGTCAGAAACAACTCGTACTGTTGATAAAGATGAAGTCGGCCTCTTCCTCTGTAAAGACAACCTTTCTTTGTTGATTTATTTATAACACAGCCTTTTTCTCAGACTTTCCTGCTGTTCTTCGCCTGATGAAGAATGCCTCTCTTGTTGATATATGTTGCAAAAGTACCTTTTCCTCACCCTTTCCTGCAGCATCCTTTCCTATGTTTTCATAATATGTTGAAGCTCATGTTGATATATGTAGGGAAAATACCTTTTCCTCAGCGTTTCATGCAGCATTCTTCCCTATGTTTTCATAATATGTTGAGGCTCATGTTGATATATGTAGGGAAAATACCTTTTCCTCAGCCTTTCCTGCAGCATTCTTTTCTATGTTTTCATATGTTGAAGCAGTATTATTCTGACTCATTTTTACCACGGTTACTGTACGCCCTACAGACTTCTAATCCATTGCTGTTATAGCCTCCCACTTCCTGGGTGTCTCTCCTTCATCAGATTAAAAAAAAATATATTTATTTATTTATTTATTTATTTATTTTTTACTTTCTGGCATCTCGCCAGTGACTTGTTCTCCATCTGCTTCTAGTAGCTGATTGTTATTCCTGATGGCTCCAGGGCTTTTCCATTTTTCATTTTCCGAAGGGCACTCTTTAGCTCTTCAGGTGGCACAATCTCGCTTGGTTCCTCGATCAGGTAATCTTCCCAGGAGAGTTACCGCTCTTGGCTTATTCCATAGATATCACTTGTAAGGACGCCCTCGAGTTTTTTTTTTTTTTTTTTTTTAACTGCACACATCTGCTACTTCTCAGAGCTCTCGTGATGAGAGAGCCAGGTTTCGCGTTCCAACATAAACTGTAGTAGGATCGCTTTGGAGCCGACTGTGAATTTCCATAGCAGACACAACATCTAAAGCTTCGATCTTGCTTCTCATTGGTCGACGGTTTTGAATTGTAACCTAAGGTTGGTGGTGAACTGTAATGATATCGACTGCCAATATTTGCGGTCAGAATCACCCCGGAACAAAATCGATAAATTCAAGTCACAAAATGAAAACAAAATTACTTTGATCGCCCTCTCATATAATCTTGTATTAGAACTTGTGCTCCCTACATTCTTCTTAGTTCCCTTTATTACGAACACTTCTCCTCTTAAGAGGAAGTCTGACTCTGTCTCTTCAACAGTGTTTGCAGACTGTTATGTTTAATCTTATAAATTTTTCATTGCAAGATACCCTATCTTCTTCGCCTTTCTTCTCATAGTTAACCTTGGGGAGATAAAACCTTCCAGACACTTATGAGAGAGAGAGAGAGAGAGTGGAGAGAGAATAGATGGAGAGAACTGACCGAGAGGATTGAGAGAAGAGAGAGAGAGAGAGAGATTCAAGTTGAAAATTGTGCAATGCATCTGCTGAGAGAGGGAGAGAGTGTGACAGCGACAGAGAAAATGAATTTTCAGAAAATATAAAGAAATCAATTACAGGCGAGTAATTTTTAGTATATGAATTATTAAAAAGTAGTGAATATAAGTTTATCGACGTATTTTGCGTCCTTGCCTCGTTTCGATGATAAAATCAAATAAAGCCGCTAGAATTCCCTACCTTTCTCTATATTCCCACAACGTTTCAGAATTATTCTAGCTCCCAGACAGCGAGCAAAAGTTAATCACGCGTTATTATCTCTCTCATTAACGTCGGGAAAAGGCTAAATAAACATTATTTATGCCCCGTTGTTTTTCGGCCTCAAATAACGGTGTTTACGACCTCCTTAATGAAGAAATAAACAAGCGGCAGTAATGAGTTTCTTTTCGACTTTTTTTTTTTTTTTTTTTGAGAATCGTTATTCAAAATCGTTGTTCAGTGTTTATGCGACATCTCTATCTCTCTCTCCTCTCTCTCTCTCTCTGTCTCTCTCTCTCTGTCTCTCTCTCTCTCTCTCTCTAATGAAGACATTATCTCGTAATGTAATGGTGTAATTGGGTGGTCTTTATCATGAATTTCAGACCGACTTCGTCGTCTTGATATTCTCCGAAATTGAATTGAGCTTATTCTTACTATTATGAATTTTCTTATGCATCTGTTTAATATCTATATTTATCATTTATATCAATTGAATATTTTATGTGTGTTTATTCGTAACAGCTGTTTATCATTTATATCAACTGACTGTTTCTTATGTATTTATTCGTAATAAATATCTATTTTCGTATTATATCAAGTCTGACTCATATTTGTATATCGACAGCTAATTACTTAGGAGTAATTTAGAATAAGTTACACTAAAGCTCTTTCGAATTCTGTACGGCTTCTACGACTCTCTCTCTCTCTCTCTCTCTCTCTCTCTCTCTCTCTCTCTCTCTCTCTTGTCTTACGTATGCGCGCGCAACCCCGAATAAATGCTATTATTCTGCACAGGATAACTAAATCACTGAATCATTTTGATCCTTTAAGGGTTGGCCATAACTGTTTGTTTTTCAGTGGAAGATGAATAATTAACAAAGTAAAGTTAAAGATTTTGAAGGAATGGAAGTAAAACGAATTACAGTTGGGAGCTGAAGAGGCACTGCAACAAACCCTGAGCACTGCCTACAGTGAGCCAGGCACACGGGGAAGTATTAAAAACAATGCGGGACTTTCGTTGACTATATCAAAATTTTTTCCGTTATTTGTGTGTATGAGAGAGAGAGAGAGAGAGAGACGAGAGAGAGAGAGAGAGAGAGAGAACGCCGAATAATCCACAAAATTAACGGCGAAGTACTACTCCTTTAGAAAGGAGAGAGAGAGAGAGAGAGAGAGAGAGAGAGAGAGAGAGAGAGAGAATTTTGAATCATCCTCAAACTTAACGACGAGGAAAGTAATCCTTTAAAGGAGATAAAAATATTCTTGAGAGAGACCTTACAGACCTTAAATCTTGTTCGGGTTGCCCCAGGTACCTCAGTGTGAGGCACCTCTAATGTCTACCAGAGAGTTGCTAGTACATCTTCCGGTATCATTTTTGCAATCTTCCAATCTTGGATGGTTGGGATGCAGAGAGAGAGAGCGAGGAGGAGGAGAATTGACGGACGGAGAGCAGAGAGATGAGAGAGAATGGGAATGATTCTCAGAATTAACGGCGGGGAAACCACTAACGATAAACCTTTAGATAAGATAGCAAATGTCTGTGAAAGGGAATCAGAGTTAGAGAGAGAGAGAGAGAGAGAGAGAGAGAGAGAGAGAGAGAGAGAGAGAGAGAGAGAGAGGTCTCGGCAAAGCGGAACAAAAACGCACGGTGGGAGAATATTAAACTTTATATGGAATGGTATTGCAACTAAAGGAGAAAATTTAAAATTTCTCCTAAAAAAAAAAAAAAAAAAAAAAAAAAAACCCAAAAAAAAAAAAAAAAACAAAAAAAAAAAAAAAAAAAAAAAAAAAAAAAAAAAAAAAAAAGGTGTACTCCTCTCTTCTCTCTCTCTCTCTCTCTCCTCTCTCTCTCTTGGTGGAGAACCTTTATTTTTGGGCTGCTTTCTCAACTCGAGCACTCCTGCCGGGTTGACTGGGGTTGGTAAGGAAAGGCCGGCCCCTACCCGTCCCTCATCAACCCCATCCCCATGGCCATCCCTCCCCCCATCCTTCTCCGGTTCGGAAACTGAGTGATAGGAGGTGGGCGAAGGTGGCTGGTGGAAGGGGGCCTGGTTTTAGAGGAGGAGGAGGAGGAGGAGGAGTAGTGGTGTTATTGAGGTCCGTGTGGTATGAAGTAGGTCAGATTCTCTTTTGGTCTCCTTGACTGTTTTCTTCAAGTAGGAAATGACTCTCGGTCCCCATTTTGAGGTGGATGGTGATTGATTACGTAAGTCTCGCCGGCGTCTAGCCCCGTGGTGCTGGGGCTGAGGTGGTCGTGAATATCAAAGACGCCTCGTCAAGGCTTCGTCTGTGAATGGCTTCTTTCTTTCTTTCAGAATTAAAATTTCTTCTCGTTAGTTTTCTCACAACTTACTTCTGAAGTTGGAGGACGAGACCAGACGATTGCTAATGTTAGATTGAGCTTTGGTGGGTGGACGAAGTTGTAAATTAGGGAAACGTGTGGGTAAAGTATTTGAAAATATATGGCCCTCTCTCCCTTTTTTGAATAGAGAGAGAGAGAGAGAGAGAGAGAGAGAGAGAGAGAGAGAGAGAGAGAGACGGGTCCATTTCTAGTTTCATCTACTCTTTGCAAGTATGCTTCATCAGTATTATCTCTTTTTCTCTCTCTCTGAATCTCAGGAGCCTTTCTATGTTGCCATGGATTACAGAAAGTTCAGAAGATTATCTCTCCTGTGGATGTCAGGAGAATCTCGGTAGCTCTTACGTCAGTAAATATATCAGTAATAATAAACAGCACTCATTCATTCCAGAAGGAATATTGCTGTATAATTTTACAAGTTATTTTGAGTTTCCGTTGAAGCTTTTGCCATTGTATTAAACTTTTCCAAGTCTAGCCATCTCATCTTAAAGGTGACGTCCCTTAGAACTGGATCTGTGAATCTAGTAAATTTGCTTTTTTTATTGATCTTAATCATTGCCTCTAATACCGCGTACCGTGACGAAACATTCAGACATAAAAAGCCAAAATCTCAATAAATTTGCTACAAAAGAAAGAGAAGCATAGAGAAGGATTATACATATGAGCAGTAAATTAGAAATAACTGATGATGAATTAGAATTAAACAGATGAATGTATTTCTAAGTAAATAAGTTTTGAAATTGGTTAAAAAAACTAAGCAATTTTAAGTAGCTTAATTTGATAAGCATTATAACACCGCTAAGAAAAATGACAAGACTGCGTTACAAAGCACGAAGACCTCTGGAACTAGCCAAAGCAGCACCTCAACAGAATATGGAGGCTGATACCTACGGAACTATAAGCACATTCCTATTCCAAAGTGACATATATCGTGGTGACCATGACACGAAAATTTGTACTCGTATATTGATAAAAACCCAATAAATATAGTGTGCACCATCAGATGTCACTTGCAAACAACCATAAAAGCTACAGAACACCGGGAGTTTTTGTGTTCCCTGTTGGAAGTAACAGATTTTGCTGAAAGCTTTGCCCAGGGTGTGACGTCATCGGCACAACCTTCCGTCAATGATGTTTAAAAACGTTCAGCAAGAACTCAGTGACGAGTGCAAGAGGTTTTCACACGTTTGGAACTCTAGGTGCTTGTTTGGGAGTTGGAAAAAGCAAATATAATACAGTAGTGGTGGCAGAAGGTGCTTCAGTAGGGTACATTCATATCCATATGGGTACTACAAGTGGTATTCAGATACAAAGTAGGATAGTGGTCGACTACGAACATCGTATGGTTTGTAAAATGGACCCCAATATTGATGATTATAAAAATAACGTAGTAGTTGAGATATGCTATAGATATAAGATTTTACTACCAAGAAATTGCCCCTCCTTCTTCATGCTTCTTAAAGTTCAGAGTTATTCTATGATTGTCCAGTGCATATATGGTTGCTTTTGCACCCCTCCCGAACCAACGACCGTAAATCAGAGACATTTAATTTGCGCCTCATAGCAAAATGTATAGTAATTTGTAGTTGCCATGGGCCATCCAGTCCCCATTTGGGTGGACCCACTTCTAGTGGGAAGATAAACCAGCTACAGAAAGAATTTACTATGGCTTCTGTCGAAGCAGATCTGGAATCACATGCTGCTTGCCTATGCTGTTATGCTGCTTTTCATTTGAACCTTTGATGTCACAAATATTTTATCCACATTTCCAAGAACAGGAGAAAAATGTCGAGATATTAGTAAATATACTACATCCAGCATAATGTTGTACACTCCCTATTAGTTGAGATTTGTTGTACGGTCTACATTCAAGCGCATTCGCTCCCTATTTTCCCAGTATGGATGCAAATGTAACTGACTCAATATGCCATAATTAACAGTTCTTTCCAAATCTCCTCCAGCTGTAAATTTCAGTAATTACGCAAGGAGGATGCAGGATCTTTATCATCTGCAGTACGGCGTTTTCATGTCCTTTGTTAATTAGGATATCTAATTTTAATCTTAATGTTCACAGTAATTCAAATATCTGGGCGCCATTTTGGAACAAATCGTAAAGCAAGAGAAAATAATCTTTTTTTATTATCTAGAAATAAGTGTCGATTAAGGGAATGCTTTGTGAACCATATGTATCTCTACATTACGAGTTCTTCATTCATAAAATTATTCGATGAAACGAGCTGCCTATTTCCAGAATAAGGGAAATTGAAAATGGATTTTTTATTAAATTTCATTCTGTGTCAAAGAGAAAGCAAACAAAATTTCCTAATGGTTATATATAAAAGGAGAATGAAAAATGAAAGGTCGATCAGAGAGAGAGAGAGAGAGAGAGAGAGAGAGAGAGAGAGGAGAGAGAGAGAGAGAGAGAGAATGACCAACACCAGCTTTCATATATAAATAAATATGCAATTTGAGAATAAAATTTACGTTGGTGAGGCAATCCTATTTTAAACTACGATTCTGAAGAAGTAACAAAGAAATAAGTTCCTCGGAACTGTGTTGTTTATCTTTAGCCTTCTATTTCCCAAAATAGAAAATTAAGAAAAGAAGTTACTGGAGAGAGAGAGAGAGAGAGAGAGAGAGAGAGAGAGAGAGAGAGAGAGAGAGAGAGAGAGAATATATACCTCCAAAAGACACGCATGTGTAAAAAAGGTTAAAAATATCTCCCAAAGAGGTAGAATCACGAGAGAAAGTGTCCCTTAAACATAGCAGAGCAGATAACAAGACGGTTTCGTAAATGTTTTCTCTCTCCATTTCCAGTAATTGAAATTTGTTGTTGTTGTTGTGCCATAGTTATTAAAGAACAGGAAAGAAGATGCTTGGAGGAGGCGGGAAGTGCATTTGCTGTTGGAGAGGGGAGGGGGTTAAAGGGACGAAGGACTGGGGAGGCTTTACGTTTAGGAAGACTCTCTTATACTTTAAAAGATTTGAATCTGATCCAATATCACAGAGAGGGGTCTTGTGAATAGGAAAATTCAATTGGAGGGTAATTTCCTTTTTCATTAAGTGTTTTTTTTTCATACCTGTTGTGTAGTCGCATATATTTTTTTCTTGTTTGTTATTGTAGAATGGAAAGAGGATTCTAAAGAAATAGGGTGCGAATCCGATCCGATATCTTGCTGGAATTTGCAAAGAAGACCGGTCCGGAAAAATGGTTCAGTTTTGTGTGAATTGGATTTTTTCACATTGGACTGATTTAATTGTACTTTTATTGCCATTTTAATCAAAGAACAGAGAGAAGATACGACAGGGTAGAGGAATGGAAAGAAAGTTATTTTTCCTCGTTTTAAACGATAGATTGGAATTTACAAACCCGAAAATTCGACTGAAAAAAATAAAAATTTTCAGATTTTTTCTTTTTGACTTTTTTATGTACTTGTTTTCTTTTTTAATTTAATTTAGGATTTCTTCTGCGGCTTTCGATTGATATATTTTTTCTAAAAAAAAAAATAGTTCTTTCGTTGAAAATTTTTTTTGTTTAATTTTTAAAAAATTGGATGGAGGAGCGAATGAAAGAATGATCATTACTACTGTTTGAAAATAAACACTTGATTTTGTTGATGGTATGACATGGGATGATATTATGTATTCAACTAAACATACAATTTTGCCATATGTTACGTATGCTTGTATGCTTGTGAGTAGCATAACATCGGAGTGTGTTTGTAAATATATATATATAATATATATATATATATATGATCATATATATATATATCATATATATATCTACATATATTAATATATATATATATATACATATACACATTCACACACACATATATATGTGTATATATGTGTGTGTGTGTGTTTACATATATAATGTTTTTATATATATACTACATACATATGTATATATATATATATATATATATATATATATATATATATATATATATATATATGTTGTGTGTGAGTGTGTGTATGTTTTTGTTTATGTATACACGTGTGTATGTCAGCTTGTATATACCGATGAACAAAATAATATCCCTGAGTGTCAGCAATACTGCTTTCCTATGACTGATGTGTTCATTCGCAGGCGCACTTGATCCCGTGCGTTATCTGAGAAGCGATAAAGAGAGAGCAAGTGAGAGGGAGATAGACAAAGAGAAAGAGAGAAGAGTGAGCGAGCGAGAAAGACAGAGAGAGAAAGAGAGAGAGAGAGAGAGAGAGAGAGAAGAGAGAAACGTTTGGACGGTATTTTTTTTTACAACATCAACACGACAACATAGACATGATGGTTTAGTAGCAGGAACAGCAATTATAATAACACCAACAACAGCAACAATATTAATAATAACAACAACAGCAAACTGGAAGTGGCGAAACAAAGGCAATACCGTTAGACTTGGTGGAGGGCGGGTGGGAGAGAAACAACTTAAATGCATTATGGAGCAACAACAACAGAATAAAAAAAAACATAAAATAAGCTTAAAACAAAATATATTTTTAGAGATTAAAGGAAAAAAAGCAACGAATCAATAATTGAAAATAAAAACAACGTACCAGTGACCACAACTACAGCATTTTAACTACATCCACAACAACAACAATACAACAACAATCAGCAACAACATTTACAACCACAAGGTACAACATTGAACGAACATACATTCATCTTGTGTGCTGAGATGCGGAGATATTTTTTTCTTACATAAAAAAAAAGATATTTGGAGCGGTTTGCATGCGTTTTCTTATTCAATGCTATGGGAAAATACGCATAAGGTTTCCTTTTTTCGTCGGTTACTGTGTTTTTGTTTGTGAGTGTGCGTGTGTTTGTGTATGTGCATCTATGTGTTACTGTATGCACCGCGTGTTTCGTCTATATGTTGCATATTGTAATATATCATACACTTACTTGTATATATATATTATAATATATATATATAGATATATATATATATATATATATATATAGATATATATATATATATATATATGTGTGTGTGTGTGTGTGTGTGTGTGCGCGTGTTTACAAACTTTCAGTGAATGCACGTGACCTCATTATATAAGCGAATACTACAGGAAAATGATAGACAGACGGTCAGTACCAAGCGCTTTCTCCTGTTTATTCAGACATCGTCGGGCCACAAATGAAATACGTGTGTGTGTGTGTGTGTGTGTGTGTGTGTGTGTGTGTGTGTGTGAAGTGCAATGCCCATATAAATAATACAAAAGGGAGAAGTAAACCTTTGTATTTATAAGTTTTCTGGAGTTATAGAAAGGAAGGGGAAGTAAGGTTTATGATGTCAGCCAGGTCTCAGCCAAACCCACAGATCATAGTAGAGTCGTCGTCGTCTTCGAAATTTCTCTTCCTAATTAGGACAGCCTCGAGTCTCTGAGATTCGATTCGATACCGGTCCACGGAGCGAAATGTGGTGCATCTTAGTCAACTTGCAAAAGACACGAACGAAAGGTGTGCTGAAGAGGGTTGGTAAGGGACTGTCTTGAGTCTGTACTGTTCATAGTTAGGATGATTAACTGGTGCTCGGTCTCTACATTAATAAGGAATCTCTCCCTGTTTTGTGGCGTCATCTGAAGGTAGTCTATTATTCTGAGGCGTCTGGGAGAGTTGTTACAAGTGTTATTTGTTTATAGTGGCTTGATTTCTAGTATATATATATATATATATATATATATATATATATATATATATATATATATATATATATATATATATATATTGCATTCATATACATATGCAGATACATATATACATGCGTAGTACCCGTCTCTCCTAAAGAGGGAATTAAGCATCTGAAGATGAATATCTTCCTTCAGAGATGAAGAAGGAAAGTGACTGACTCGAGAGAACATTAATTTCCTTTCACCCCTGAGCACCTACAGATTTCTTGTTGTTTTGACTTAGCTATGAATAAATTTTTTTTTATTAATAACAGTTAGGTAAAGTTTGCGTTGAATGTTGTTTTTTTATTAACTTACATTCCCAGCCAGTGTTCGGGTTGAAAGGGTCTTCTGTCGCCCTTCATGTAGTTCATCATTTGAATTCCCTTTTTATTTTTCTATTAAAGTTCAAGGTTATTAATTAATGGATCTTCAATCTCTACAGCGATGTTGGACTCAGAATTGAATTAGAGTCTACCGTTAGTGTTTATGACCAGACGCCGTAACAAATGAATCAGATGAAGACGTAATGTGTTCACAATTATTAAAAAAGTATTGCAGTAAAGTCATGATGCACCGAGAATATTTTTTCAGATATTAAAAAAGTTGTTTATTTAAAATAAGAAAAAAAAAAGGAAAGCTCTTTCGCACCCCAACGACGAAACAAAAGAATCATACAGCAGCAGAATCGAAATCCCACATTTGTATGGCACCCAGGGATTAGTGAACCGCAAGAGGAAGTAATCCCTTTACTTTTAGCTGTCTGAAAACCATATGTTCAGAGACAATTCATATTCATCAGCTTGATAAAAACCTTTAATGATGAAAGCTTCTCTCAGTGACATTTGTAATCGGCAAAACATGGACATTGGAATTGAATTCAGACACTTTTTGATTATGGAAGTAATCCCAGAACAAACGTAGATGGTAAAGACAGGATTATGTTTCATTAATATTCTTCTATCTATTCATAAGTCAGATGCTTCAGGCTGCCTTAATTAAGAAGAGATATTAAAAAGTATTTTTAGAGGTAGAGAAGCACTTGATCTAGTACATAGACCGTCATAGGATATATTTACAAGGGTACGATGTACCCTGTTTTATGGAATGGGTTGGCTTTATAATTGACCTTATAAACAGTCATTATGTTTTCCGTAACTCTGCCTTTCTTCTGTGATTTTTATGGGCACGTTGCTTCATTATATACATTATACACATATATTCATATATATATATATATATATATATATATATATATATATATATATATATATACATATTGTATGTATATATAATGTGTATGCATATCAATTTTATATACACACATATAGACAAAGATTATAAAAGCACGTGAGTTTTGTGAGCAATTATATATATATATATAATATATATATATATATATATATATATATATATATATATATGTATCGCAAAACTACACGGAAACATGAATGTGTATTGATATGTATGTAAGTATGTAATGTACACACTCTCTGGATGTAACTGCATGTTAACTTAATAATGTCGTCCTTTCTTTTCATATATAAAAAAAAACCGATGGAATTTATCTATCAGATGTCTCTAAACTTCCTCACATCCATTTCCTTGACACAGAAAGTTTTCATTTTATATGAAGAGGTGAAAAGGTGTCGGAAGAGAGTGACATTTAAAATAAAGTATATAGTAAATGATTTTACAAGTGAAGGTGAAGCTGATACAGTGATAAATGGATTTTTTTCACTCAGGGGGGCGACACACTGCTGCTGGGGTTTGAAATGGGGGAGAAATCTAGTGAATAATTCTAGTGAATAATTATGTATGTACTGTGAATAATCTTGAGCTGTTCAGGTTGTGTCGGCGATAATCGCGGTTTCATCTCGTGAGCTGGTGGAGTGGTTTCGTGTCTCGGTGTAGTACGTATTGGGGGAGGGCTGAATAAATATATATATAGCTTTATCTGTTTAATGGAGAAAGAGTGTGAATTAGAAAGAAAAAACGTGATCATATTTCTTTTAAATTAAACTACTTGAGATTTTTTGACAGATTATACAGCAAGGCATAGCAGAGATTATGATGATGGATGTTCACTAAACTAATGTATGACAATGTCAGCTGGAAAGTTTAATTGGTGATATATGAATATTAAAAAAAGGATACTTAATAATCAAGCATAAAGCAATTTTTTTATTTCATTATTGCACGGACGCTAACTAGAAATACGTCATTTTCTAAATGACGGCAAGAAAAATGAAAACAGACTTAATTATAAGTGAAGGAAATGATAACTGGTTAGTCATGTTTACAAATGGAGACATTGATATATTAGACAACAAAATATTAGGAAATGGTTTCATTTGTTTTTTCCTGAGAGAAAACGGCAACATCGCCCCGTTGGGCTGAGGTGCAAATGATTATGGAAAATATTTATGGAAAATGATGACATACTAATGCCAACTAAAGTAAAGATTCTATAACTAATATTATCATCAGTGAAAAACTATCTTTTCATAGTGTGGTTCTGTGATATCATCTCTACTATCCAAGGGTGAATATTGAAGACCATATGAGAGTCTTTTAGGATCAAGGAAGTGACAGAGGAAATCATATATAAAAAAAGGCCTATTCGATTAAAAGTGAGCAAACAAAGGTGGAGGTTCGCTAGTTTAACAAAAGCCTAAGAGTTATGTCGTAGCAATACAACATGCCAGTAAAAAACAAAAGAATAATAGATTTTTTAGAAACAAAAACAAACACAAGGAAGTTAATACTCACAAAAGCTTTTAAAGGAACTCAACAATTATTTTTTGCAGATTCTGACTAAAATTGCAAGGGACACGAATTAAGAAAGTCAGGGTAAATAAATCTTGCGAATTACACTTATGCCAATTAATGTTTTTGTTTTCCCAATCGTTAGTTTATGAGATAACCAGTTCCTGAACACACGTAGACTGCAAATGGAAAAATATAATTTAATGTAAATTGGTAAAATTAATCTGCATAATTTTGTACCACTCGTGCACTTTTGTTTTTAAAAAACTCAGTCGGTGTTCAACCTGGATTAAGTGAAGGGACAGAATGATTGCTAATCGAAATTTGGCAGTTCCAACAACCTCCTCCTGATAGTCAGATCACACCCTGTCTGGTTTTTAAAGAATTAAAGACAACTCAGCTGCTTTGAACAAATTGTCCTGCAAGGTTATAATTCACTCTTTAATGAAAGTGGGTTAAAGGTATAAAGTCTAAAAAATATGGATGAGGATAATGTGGTAATTAGTTCCCTATGGCAAAACAGGATTAGCATCAATGAATATTCAAAACATGTAATGACGGAGATAAAGCATTTGGAAGGAAATGTCTCGTGAATGGAAGAAATGGATAAAAATGAATATTTGAGGTCATTATTAATATAATCATTATATATAGGAGGGCTGAAACGGCTTGAGGATTTAGGAACAGAGGTACTCGGATAATTTTAGGTTTCAAAGAACTCGGTGCCTGAGAGGAAATGAAGAATGAAATAACGAATAAGAGAATTGTGATATATTCAAGATGTTGGATAATTATAATAATAATAATAATAATAATAATAATAATAATAATAATAATAATAATAATAATAATAATAATAATAATAACAACAATAATAATGATTAAAGAAGACTATCCACATATTAGGTAGATGGATTGCAAACAAATATTCACGATGGTTTTTTTTATATAGTTTAAGATTAATCATTTCCTATTTTTTTTAGTAGAAAACAGGCACCGGCAGTGGTTCAGAATTGATGGGTCATAAGGAGACATCGGAACTGTAAGGATAATGATATGGTCATTTGGATAACTTATAAAGAAAAAAGTTTAAAAGAAATAGATGATTATGGCAAGTAATAAGAGGGAATAATTTTCTATAAAAATACAAAATGAATTATAAAAACAATAACTATAGGGAAGAAGTGTCAAACTTCTCGCTGAACAAAATATTGTAGTGATGCGTGAGGGAATGCGAATAATGACGTCATGAGAAGTAATGGAGAGGGAGGGGGGCGGTTGGATGAAGTGAGGGGAGGAACGGGGTTCCAGGAAAGATAAAAGGGGAGGAAAGGAAATGAGAAGTGAGAGAAGTGGGGTGATAATTACCAGAAGAGTGAGAGGATCGTCGCCACGATCAGCAGGATTCTCCAGACGCCCATGGAGCCCGTCGCCCCGCTCCTCCAGGTAGCGATGGCACCGCCCGCGCTGCTAAGGTCACCGCCCATCCTGCGGAAAAAAGAATGAAAAGATGAATTGAGTTTTTGATCCACTTATGCCATATATATATATATATATATATATATATATATATATATATAATATATATATATATATATATCTATATATATGCGTGTGTGAGTATTTTTAAGGTATAGGATAGTTTAATGTCACCAACACCTCTTTGTCTTTAAGATTTTCAAGGAACAGTTGGTATGTGAATAAGAAACTCAAGTGGTTTTTCACGTATTGAGTAAGAACTTAAATTGATGTTTTCATGGCAAAAGCTTGCTCGTATTCTCAAGGGACGTCCATGTTTTCATATATAGGTTGAAATCTTCCTCCGAATGTTTTAGTGGCGCAAATATCATTTGGTTTGGCCGGCTAAACTTACTCTTGAGAGTTTCCTGGGATTATTAAAATAATACATGAAATTTATATATTGGTACTGAGTGAAACTGTGAATCATGATCTCAGAATTTCCAATATAAAAACCTTACACGGTTAGAAAACAAAGGGAAGAATTCAGAGAAGCAAAGTCACTGGTGGCGAATTTCGAAACCAGTCACAACGGCCACAAAAAAATAAAAATCATTATAACTTTGCCTGCGTTGAATAGGAAAACATCCAAGAGTGAATTTGAATTACTCAGGTTTCACTGTTGTTATTATTATTATTATATTAGAAGTAGACCCTCTCTTTATCTTGTCCTGTTAAAAAGGATGGCTAAATCGTGCAAATTAATCGCTCATCATATGATTAATTTAATATTATTATTATTATTATTATTATTATTAAAAAGGAAGTAGACTCGCTCTCAAACATGTTCTGTTAGATAAAATGTCAGCATACTCGAATTGACTTGTGTATAAATTAAGTGTTCTGAAATCTACCTAAAGGTCTTTTTCCTTCAGTGCTGATGGTTGACGTTAGACAAAAGGTGGCCAATTGTCATAAAATGGATGAGAGTTTTGGCGCCGAGGCTGGAGGTTCAGTCATTTTAGTCTGTTTATCAGGAAGTAAGTGAAACGTAGAGCGAGATATCCGTAGAGTTTTCAGGCCGCGAGGTATTCAATCGGTGCTTTAAAAGATGATTTTCAAGTTAGATTTCTCCCTGGGGTGTGCCGTTTGATGTCAACGCTCAGCCCAGCTATTTTCAAGACTGGTGGGTCGAAAGTAAAGATATCGAGTTCACCCGCGCAGTTTATATACGTAGGGGATCCTCAGTTGATGTGTACGCAATCTATCCGTATTGCACTTACTTTCTGTGGTATATGAACACTAAAATCTCCAGTCTCTGTTCCGCAATTTTAAGCAATAATATATAAATTGGTAATTTCTGTCTGCCATGAGCACCCAAGAAGACAGAATTGTATGTAGAATTCAGAAGACTCGGTATAAACTCAATCTGACTGATGCTGCCATTTTATTTAATAGAAAGTATTGTTTTTATATATATATTTTATTTTTGAGGGGCGGGGGGCCAAGCAGGTTCGGTGAATGGACATATAAACTGTAGATGCACCCGAATCATTTCATAGCAGAAATTCATGCGAAGATCTTTGTGGTCTTTTTGATTTATAAATAATGTTTTCCTTATTGGCAACTTTCCTCGCCCACTATCGCTCACTTACTGTCCTCAATAAGAAAAAAACAAATTCCAAACTACTCTTCACCACAAGCAGGCACTTCATAGAATAAAAGCACACGCGCACACACACACACACACACACACACACACACACACATTCACAAAAGAAAGAGCATTTTTTTTATTCACTGGTTTTTCTGAGTACAGCGTCGTTCCGAGCCGAAGTGATTTAAAGAAATTCATCCCGCTCGGTTCCTGAAAAAAAAAGAAAGCGAAAATTTACATACATAATATTTTCCGGGCGGCGAGCTGGCGTCGCGTCGCTTTAGTTTGCTGGTTGAAGGGAGACGTTAGATCAGGGTTACGTTTCCTTGTGCCCCATGAAATTGCTGCCATGTCTCTTTTTGCTTTTGCTTTTTTATTTTTAATTTTTTTTAAACAAAACTCCTCCTTCCATCAGTTTACTTTGGCGCTAGCAGTTCTGTTAGAGAGTTTTTCTTTCGAAGTTTCCATATCTGTGTTTTATTTATGTTTTTTCTCGGGCATTTATTCTCATAACTTTGGTTTTGGAAAAAAACAACAGACCTTAAATCAGGGTTATGTTTCGTGCTGCAGTGTGAAGTAATCTTCCAATACTTTCTCTCTCTCTCTCTCTCTCTCTCTCTCTCTCTCTCTCTCTCTCTCTCTCTCTCTCTCTCTCTCTCTCTATATATATATATATATATATATATATATATATATATATATTATGTGTGTGTGTACTTATCTTGACTTCCTTTATTTCTATTGTATTTTATTCCTACAAATCTAAGCACTTGGCTGGGTATAAACACAACTTTAGAGATCAGAAACGGGAAAGAGAAGGAACATTAATTTACTCACTAATCTCGTGTTGTGTAATTATGTTGAATAAGATGATATCTGGGTATTAAAGAGATATTATAGCGTCTTAATTTCTCTGGGGGAGACATTGTAAAATTACGTAAATTGATCTGTACCACCATCATCTGATCCATG
>NC_087216.1:22306665-22321665 GCF_015104395.2 Macrobrachium nipponense | reverse complement strand
GTGTGGACCTCTGAACTCATCCCAACCAACGGTGTATCATGAGAAATATACCATGCTTTTTCATGCATCGCATCACACTTGAAGAATCTCAGAAATCCTTCTCTCAGGAAATAACAAGGGGAGACATTTTCAAAGTTCTTGACACTTGGGTTCATTCCAACGACGTCAAAGTAAAGCCTTAAAAAAATAATGACCCGAAAATATACGAACGCAGTGAGATGAAAAAAAAAAGTGAGGGATACGTGGGGGCATTCTGAAATTCCAGTCGGATTTACTCAGGGATTAACTACGTGGGCTCATTAAGTTGCTTAAGTAGCTCATTAGAGGAAAAAAGTTCGACCCCGAGGTCTCTCCTTGAGTTAGCTTCATCGCTCTCGGTCACAGAGGCGCCTTTTTGAAAAATCTTTTTAGCTTTATTTATTCATTTATTTTCTTTTCAAGTCATTCTCTCGTCGTGCGTCCTGATTTACCTACGTGCATTCTCGTTCCGAAGTTGCCTTAGGCAAGCTTGTAAAACTCTTTTGCTGTAAAATTTTTTGGGCTGTCGCCTCTGAATCACCTTCCGTGTTTAGTTTATATATATATATATATATATATATATATATATATATATATATATATATATATATATATATATATATATATATATCGTCAGGGTATAGTATAACCTAGTGAGTTTACAAATCGAAGTGAGAGTATTACATAAATTACAAAAGCACCTTGGGTGTACGTGCAAGGCCGTACTATGTTAATGGACTACATAAACCATGTCGTTATACAAACACAATGGCTTAATGCCAAATAGCTCATTGATGCTTAACACAAGCTAAACTATGCGAATATACCTGCTTAAAGTGCAAGAGTGAGGTAGCGTAGCTCAACAATATATTCTCGGCTATCTCAAGATAGGGGGCTGACTTGGCCTTGAACTATCGATACACCTGACATTGAATCAGATGCTCATCGTTCTACTATAGATTTACAGTAGATATTACATGCGCGCAACACACACACATACACACGCCCACACCCGCACACACACATATTATATATGTGTTTGTGTGTGTGTGTGGTGTGTGAATTACTCTGTATTGACTGGTGTTCTGAATTTTTATAGGGCACAATAAACACAGATTTTTTTTTTTTTTAAACGACACCGTTTTTATTTCATAATTCGTAAACTGTATGATATTGATATAATTGATATATCCTTTTGGGATATTGCATAACACCGATTGAAAGAGATTTTTTTAAACGCACCATACATCAGAGTATCTATGCTAAGAAACTGCCTTCAGAGTGTCTATGTTAAGAAACTGCTATGTTTATAAGGAATGGAAGAAAATAATAACCACATTCTATTAAAAAAACGAAACGTAACGTACTGACGTACTAGAAAATCAATACGCCCGACCATTGGGAAACGTTCTTATTTTATTCCCGATACCAGACAAGATTTTCTTGGAAAAACACATTTTCTTTGAAGAAGCGCGGGGAACAATGACTTATTCCTCGATGATAATGATGATGCCCCTCCTCTGTCATTGTAGGAAGCAAAGCACACTGGTTGTCATTATAAATTTCTTTTTTTAGAAGCTTCTTCCGAAGTTTTTTTTTTCGGGGGAGAAAATATAAAAGTGACACTTGGTGATCTCGAGTTTAGTTGGAGGAGGAACTCGAGTGGGTGAAGCTCTGGAGAGAAGAGGGGGGTTGGAGGAGGAGAGGGGAAGGTTGAGGTTGAGGGGGAGGGATTGAGTAGGGAGTGGAGGGGAGATGGGAGGATGGATGGGGAGGGGGGAGAGAGTTGAAGGAGAGCAAGTATTATAACTTTATGATGACGATGATGAAGTGAAAGGAGGCATAAGACGCAGCTGATGAAATGAGAGAGAGAGAGAGAGAGAGAGAGAGAGAGAGAGAGAGAGTGTAATGCAAAGAATAAAGTAATGAATCCTAAGATTAATGGGAATGAAAAGAATGGCTAAATTGTAAGATGTAAATAAAATAATTTGATAAAGTATGAAAGGACGTAAAGCAAGAACTCATGAGAAAATAGGAGGATGATGACCCAAAGCAGATTAGGGAGTGAATATATATATATATATATATATATATATATATATATATATATATATATATATAATATATATATATATATATATATATATATATAGGAGAGAGAGAGAGAGAGAGAGAGAGAGAGAGAGTCTGGTGTAAGGAAAATTGGATAAGAGTGCAAGATCATAAAAAATGAGGTCTTTCAAAGTTCATGAGCATTTTTGAAGGCAAAGCTAAAAGTGAGGAAAATCCAATAGACGAATTAAAGGAGAGAGTCTGTTTTCACCTCGGCTCTCAGAGAGGAGTAGGAGTAAGAGCCTAGGGCTGGACAGGGTCCATAGATTAGTGACTTCGATAAGAGATGCATCACCGTCAGGAAATCGTATAAAGACAGATGAAGGAAGTAGATGTGCAGCAAAAACGATAATAAAAAAGGGCATGAAAAGAGACGAAAAGGGGAATGAATAATGAGAAGAGAAAACAGAAATAAAGGATAAATGAAAAGAGTTCTTGGGAATTGAAAAAGTCATTAAAACGAGACAGAAGGTATGTAAATAAGAGGAGCAGAGGAACGCGAGAAGCTGGGAGAAGAATGAGAGGTGGACAAGGAAGAGAGAGAGAGAGAGAGAGAGAGAGAGAGAGAGCCGAGGCACAGGGCAAAGGCGTCCGAAGAGGACTTCCACTCGACGCACTAATGATTTCCTGGGGGAGGAGGAGGTCGTACCCATTCACAGTCAAGCCTAACCTCTCCCCCCTATCCCCCCATCCCCCAAGGCCCTCCCTCTCTCTCCTCTCCCCTCCCCTCCTTCCAGTGGCCTTCTTCTTCTCCTTCTTCTTCTTCTTCTTTTTCTTCTTCATGTGCTTTACTGATTCTCCTACTTCTCTTTATTTTTTCTTTTCTGTCACCCTTTTACTGTATTCTCTTTATTTATCATTCTCTTTCTGTCTTTTTTGTTTACTGTTTCACTTTTACTAGCACCCCTTTATTTCGTTTTTTTCTCTCTCCCTCATTTTCTCTCTCTCCGCCGTCATTATTAAGTGTTATGTTCTCTTCCTATATAAATATTTGTTTACATTTTTCCGCTACTTCTTCTTCCTATCCATGACTCCTTTTCCCTTTTCTAACTTCCCATATCTCTGTCCGCTCCTCTTTCATGTATTCTCTACCAATCCTTCCCCTTCCCTTTCCATTTTATGCACTTTCTCTCAGTCCCGCTTTCTCTCAGCTTTCTACACCTTTATAATCTTCTCATCTCTTTCTCAGCCACTCAGTCATCGTTCTTCATCTCATTCATTCTGCTCCTGCAGCTTTTCATCGTCGTGAAATTAATCATTCTTCTTTTTCTTCCTCTTCTTCTTCTTCTCTATCATCTCCTGTTAGTTGGTCCCCTTATCATTGTTCTTTTTATTTTTTTAATTTTTTTATCTTACGTCTCTCCGTCTCCTTGTCGACGTCTGCCGCTCTCTGGGAGACAGCTCTGGGTGAATTAAATCTCCGGGAATTAAAGAAGACACACGGAATGAATTGTAAGAGAAAATAAAAAAAAAGAGGAAAAAACTGTTTTGGGAATTCTCCTGTCGGCATTGCATTAATGATTTCGGATACGAGTTTAGCTCCAACGCAAAAGAGAAAAAAAGAGAGAAGAGAGAAGCGAAGAGAGACGAGAGAGAGAGAGAGAGAGAGAGGGCGAGTAAAAAGGCAAAAAGGCAACAACAATTGAATTCGTAATCTCGAGACGCAGAAGGATTAGACTTGGAAATTCGAAGGAAGAATATCAAGTCAAGCGGACTTTATTGCAACATTGCATCTTGAATGCAATTTCTGGTCCGGGGGGGTTGGGGAATTACCTCCTCGGGTACGTAGCTTTAAGAGGGATTGCGCATGCGTACATTGGGCATCTTTCAATAACGGTATTATGCTCTAATTTAATCTTTATTTAGTATATATTTGCTTGTAACTGGATAAGAGTATAGCTTGTATACTTCTGGGCCACGCCCACCAGTCTCGCAACGACTTTAATCAAAAGAAGTTAGGGACGTAACAGTTTTCCGTCCGTCAGAGTACATCGCTGAAACGCGTCCTTTCCCCCCTCATAGTCCTCCTGCAGCGGTTTAAGATATTAACTTTAGAAAGCCTAAAAGTTTGATCTAGCCACCAGCGTCACCGAAAGGAGCCACACTACCTAGACTCCTAGATGCTAGAGGTGGGTGTTGGGTTAGGGGTGTATGGGTGGGGGAGGGGGATGGGGTGCAGTGTAGGTGCTGGAGGAACTTACAGCCCGGTACCCGAAACTTTGGTCGCGTTCAAGACCTGTTGCTTAGAGTCTTCCTTGCCCTCCGGGGGAGAACAGATAGCGCTTATGACAGAAGGGGAATTCAGATCTAGTTATACGAAGGCTCTAAGGTACCACACACGTACAGATGTGGTAGGCCCGGACTGGATGCTCGTAGTACATACGGAAACACACGATTGTTGTATTGGTCTCTTGACTTGTTTTAGATGTCGTTGTACCCCTTTGGACCAGTGATGCTAAAGTGATTTACTGTGTTTGCTAAGCAACTTACATTCACAGTATCGTTTATTTTCTCTGTGCTTATATGCACAGTTATGGATATTATAACCTTTATCTAAACGTTATAAACCTGCACACATATACACTATAAAACAAATGTACATCCGACAAATACGTCGAATTCTCTCACTTCTGATGCACAGATAAGCGAGGTCGCATACGATGTATATTCGCTTTTGTTATCAATTATGTATAATATACCATATGCATACACACCTTACGCGGGGATCTGAGATGTCTCCTGTCCTAGTACTCGCTGAACGAGCGTTCAGAAGCTAGAGAGTTCAAAAGCAAAACGCATCTGAACATGAGATGAGACCCAAATGGCAGTGAATTTTTCCTTCACAATATGCTCTCTCTCTCTCTCTCTCTCTCTCTCTCTCGTCCCTCCTCTCTCTCTTCTCTCTCTCTACTTCCGCTTCCCCTCTCTCTCTCTCTCTCTCTCTCCCCAGCTGCGAATAATAAGAAGAAAGGCTAAGGTAAACATGAAAGCGTCTTTCAGAAGATGGAATCCTTCTTCCAGCCCGCCCCCTCCTCGTCCTCGTCTCCCTCTCCCTCCCTCCCCTCCCTCCCTCCCTATCTCCGTGATTCAAAGGCTCTTTGTACGGCTACAACAAATTGGTTTACGGAGGGGAAAGGTCAAGAAGAATTGATGACCAGCAGATCACACGGAACGGTAAGGGAATTATATATATATATATATATATATATATATATATATATATATATATATATATATATATATATATATATATATATAAATATCTGTGTTCATTGTGAACATAGATATACATTATCTAAATCTGTATATATGTATATATAAATAAATCTACGTAGATAATGTATACATAAATATATACATATGTATGTACATATGTATATTTATAAATATGCATATATGCACACATAAACATGTGTATATATAATATATATATAATATATGTATCTATATATATATTATATATATATACACACACATATATATATATATATATATATATATATATATATATATATATATATATAATATATATATATAAAGAGAGAGAGAGAGAGAGAGAGAGAGAGAGAGAGAGAGAGAGAGAGAGAGAGAGCGTGTATATACTACGTGTACGAACCCCATGTTCTTATCTAGATTTCTAGGAAGAAAGATGAACCTTATTTTAACCTCTGCAAGTCAAGAAACAGTGTGACCCCAATCTCTCTCTCTCTCTCTCTCTCTCTCTCTCTCTCTCTCTCTCTCTCTCTCTGCGCCTCCAATAAAGAAAAAAAAAGAAAACGGGCAGATATTACTTCAGACAAAGAAACTCTCAAAGAGAAGATGAGGAAATTGAAGGTCATTGCTTTTGTAAAGGAGACAAAAGATGCCCTGACAATCTTGCTCTCTGCATTTTTACTTTCTCTTTTCCTTGACTTTCACCCTCTCTCTCTTAGTACCTCGCTTTCTCTTGGAAGAACAGATTGCTTTCATGTATGTGGGAGATGGGAAGAATTTAATTATTATGATTATTATAATTTCAATATGAAGTCTTGACTCAAGTGTAAAGGGTACATTGAGGTTAATGAACGTAAGAGTAATAATGGTTACCTGTATAATAATATGCACTGTGCATCCATATATTTAATATTTGCGTGTAACAACGGACATCCAAGTTCATGACCTTGGCGTTGAATCCTGCTATTGTCCAGCCCGTGGGCAGATTCTATCACCACTGACCTCTAATATAAGTGTGCTAAGTGAACAGACCCTTATTTAATTTTGGCACAATATACAATGTCCCTAACTGTTATTCCTGACGGTTTGGGTAAACTACTCATAATCATAATCACAACATGACAATCGTTTTGGGAATTGTGGCAAACAAGCAAACAAAGAAAAACAAAGGAGTTCGGCTGAAAGAAAAGAATAATACCAGGCGTCCAACTTTGTCGGCGCAGGTAATGAGGAGGCTCGAACAGACTGGCAAAACTTCCTGGCAATGTCGGTAACTTCCGGACTTATACATCAAATTACAAGCGGACGTGTTCCCTTCACTGCTTCGTTTCCTAACAACACCGAGAGCACCTACAACAAAGGAACAACAATCACAACAACAGCCTCTACTAATACTCCTGATAATAATGTTGATGTGTTATCTACTTCTGTATATATATATATATATTATATATATATCTATATATATATGTACTATATATATATTATATATATATATATATAGGTATATAATATATATATATATATATACATATATATATTATATAAATATATTAATATATAATTATATAATATATATATATATATATATATATACTATATATAGATATTATGTTGTGTATGTGTGTGTATATATATTATATATATATTATATATATATATGTATATATATAGTATATAATAATATATATATATATATATATATATAATATATATACATATATATAATATATAGTTTATATATTTAATTCAGCCCGCAAACACCTTGAGACCCTACGTCAATCGAGGGGTAATCCAAAGTGACCTGCGATGCGAATCCTCTGGGGGATATTTCACGTCTTGCTTACAACCAGAGTCCTCCAACGTTGCTAATACGGCTATTCCAGCCTCATTAGGGGTAATTAAAGGTTAATGAGAGTCTGATGATAGTTAAGGAGATAACTGCCCATTTCTAAACTCACCAACCGACGAAATTAGGACAATTAACGGTCCTGACTGTTGAAAACCTATTGTTAGTGGGGGCTGAGATACGGCGCTCATTCTCCAACGGGGCCTAATTACTTCACTTGCAAGATATTGGAGTTTCATTTACATTCAACAAAGGGGCGGCGATGAGTTCTAAGGAGATTGTTGTGTCGCTTCGCCCTCACCTTGGGCTGGAGCTCAAGGCCTATCTGTGTTCCTTCCCGTCGACTTTCGCATTTGGCTTCACTTTCCAGTAATGTCATAAAAAAACTAGTCCAGTTGGGGGACAGTGCCGTCAGTGGACCTCATGCGGTGCACTGTAGGCATTACTGAAGGTTCTTTGCAGCGCGCCTTCGGCCCCTAACTGCAACCACTTTCTTTCTCTTCATATTCTCTTTCGTCATCTTACTTTCCACCCTCTCTTAACACTTGATTCATAGTGCAACTGCTTTGAAGTTTTCCTCCTGTTACGCCTTTGAAACCTTTTATAATGTCAATTTCCATTTCAGCGCTGAATGGCCTCATAGGTCCCAGTGCTTGGCCTTTGGCCTAATTTCTATATTCAACTCGACTCAACTCATAAACAGGCTAGCAACTTATAACTCACAAAACAGAAACATATTGAATACAAATCAGTGGCTTCCTGGTTGTCTTAAGCAGTGGCCCATGTGTCGAAGACTGCTTTTCCACCTACAGTCGCCAGTTTGTTTTCAACGCTTGCTATATGTATGCAACAAGTTGCCGACTTGTTTTTATGACATTTTACCGTATTGAGGATGCACCTTTGCAGAGACAGTTATTTCTAATTTTTCCCTATCAAATATTAACTGTGGCAAGTTTGGATCTCCCCCAGTAGTTTCATGGACATTACCCTGAATTAATTGACCGCGGAATCAGCAATTTAGAGCAATCCAGACTTTGATCCGAAATGAGTTCGACAACTTCTAAAGATAGAGCAGTAGTATTTGAAACTCTTCAGAGTCGTGATTGTGGAGGGGAAATCCAGCAGGACCACCCGTGTCAGTGTGGGGTTTTGACAAGCAAGAACAAACTAGGAAAACTGTTCATGTCGCCCTGTTAGGGACATGAACAGTTGGGTTAAATTCTAGCTCTTGTTATTATTATTATTATTATTATTATTATTATTATTATTATTATTATTATTATTATATTAGTATTATTATTATTATTATTATAGATATATAAATATATATATATAAATATATATATATATATATATATGTTATATATGAATATATATATATATATATATATATATATTATATATATATATATATATATATATATATATATATATATATATATATATATATATCAAAAAATATACTCAGATTCTTCATGATTTTACATGAACAGTTGGGTTAAATTTCTAGCTCTTGTTGTTATTATTTATTATTATTATTATATATATAGATATATATAACATATATATATATATATATATGTGTGTGTGTATATATATATCTTATTAGTATATATGTATGTATATCAAATATATATATAATAATAGATATATTAAAATATATATATATAGATATATGTTATATATGAAACTAAATATAATATAATATAAATATATATAGATATAATATATATATAATATATATATCGAAAATACGCAAGATCTTCATGATTTTACCAGTTTCTTTTTAAACCCAAATTACGTTCTCACCGAAAATTGGCTGTAGCTATTATTAATTATCTTATATTATATATATATATATATATATACCATATATATAACAGAAAATATACTAGAAATTCTTCATGATTTTACCAGTTTTTTTTAACTCAAATTACGAATCTTCACTTCCGAAAATTGCTGTAGCTATTAATATTATTATTATTAGTATTATTATTATTATTATTATTATTATTATATTAGTAGTAGTAGTAGTAGTAGTAGTAGTAGTAGTAGTAGTAAAACTGACATATCCCAGCTGATCACGAAATCGCATTTCGCAGGTGATAGTGAAAAAAAAAATGCTCTAAAACCCCCGATTAAATTCACCGCATCACGGGAGAGCAATCTCGGTTGTAAGAAAGGGTGAGCAAATGATACGTTGCTAACGTAATCCCACCTTATTTATGAGGTCATTATCCGGAAGGGAAATAAACATAAACGGTAATAAGGAAGGGATGCAAATAAATGAAATAGCGCCAACGCTGATGCTGAGAATAGGTGATAAGTGTTCGACTCTCATACGTCAGGTTTTATCATGGTCAGCGAGTTGTTCAGGAGGGAAACTGGAAGAATAGGGAGGAGGGAAGATGAGGAAGAGAAGGGAAGAAATTTGAAGAAAAAAGAATTAAGAAAAGGAAGAACAAGAAAAAATATAAAGGAAGGAAAAGGACAAACAGGAAGAAATAAGAAGAAAAGGAAGATAAAGGAAATGCAAAGAAAAATGGGTGGAAAGGAAGAAAATTGAATAAAATGGAAGAATAAGTCGAAAGAGAATGAAATATAGAAGGGAAGACGTGAAAGGGAAGGAAAAAGGGGAAGAAAAACAAGGAAAGGAAAGGAAAAGGGAAGAAAAAAGCGAAAAGAATGGAAGAAAAATAAAAAAAGGAAAGAAAAGGAAGAAAAAAGAAAGGAAACGAGAAGTGAAAAAAGGAAAGGAAAGGAAAGGAAGAAAAAGGAAAGGAAAGGAAGAAAAGGGAAGGAAAGGAAGAAAATGAGAGAGAGAAGACTGAAGTA
The DNA here is from genome assembly GCF_015104395.2 of Macrobrachium nipponense. Lineage (NCBI taxonomy): Eukaryota > Metazoa > Arthropoda > Malacostraca > Decapoda > Palaemonidae > Macrobrachium > Macrobrachium nipponense. The sequence continues at coordinate 22,311,638 of NC_087216.1, read as the reverse complement.
AGTAAGTCTGAAGAGGAAAGAAAGAAGAGAGAGAACTAACTAACTGTACGTATTTGAAATGACGAGGAGTATTTCGTTTGCGAACAAGGTCGATGGGCCGAGGCGCTAATTAGAATGGAAAGTGGGTGAGGGAGGATTGAGTTCGGTGCAGAAACAATGAATAGTTCAAGTGGCTGGCGAGAGAAGAGAGAGAGAGAGAGAGAGAGAGAGAGAGAGAGAGAGAGAGTACGATGGTATAATAGGTGAGTGATCGATAATTTGCTGGTGCCTGACAGGGCCAAATAAGAGGACGGCTGGGTATGGAAGCACTAAGTGGAAAGGCGCCCCCCTCCCTCCCTTATCCCCCCCCTTCTACCTTCCTCCCTCCTTATTCCCCTACCTATTTCCGCCCCTTCCGTTTTCATCCCCTTCCTCTCCACTCCTCCTCCTTTATCCTTAACCCCTTCCTACCCTCCCAGCCCCCCTTTCCCCTTCTCCTCTCCCTATATCCTACCTACTCCTACCTCCCTCCTTCACATCTCCCTCCTTCTCTCCCCTCCCATCCATATTTACCTCCCTCATCCCCCACCCCCCCCCTCCCCATTACCTCCCTCAGAGGCGCATTCTGTAATGTCATTTTCCTATATAAAAGCTTTTAAAAGGGAAGTGGGGGAAAGGGGAAGAGAGAAGCGTAAGAATTGAAGAATATTTTGCTTTCCTTTTTTTTTCTTTAGGTAGAGGAAAAGATGATGACACATCCTATCGGCGGAAATGGAATGCTCGAATTAGTGCCGGAAAATGCAGTGCATTGTGCTGATAAGAGTATCCAGCGTGTGCGTCAGTATTATGCACGTACCTGCACACAGATTCATGTATGTATGTATGTGCATTATATATATATATATATATATATATATATATATATATATATATATATATATATATATATATATATATAGTCGTCTGTTCTGTTCTTAATTTCGTATATAAAGCTCCGTAAACTATGTTTTTAATCAGTGTGAATTTGAAATTGTAGATAAACTTACGGAAGTACTTATTCCAAAGCCCGGTACTCGCGTTCTTACTTGGATATTATATATATATATATATATATATATATATATATATATATATATATATATATATATATATATATATAATCCACGTAAGAACGCGAGTACCGGGCCTTGGAATAAGTACTTCCGTAGGTTTATCTACAATTTCAAATTCACACAGTAAAAACATAGTTTACGGAGCTTTATATACAAAATTAAGACCGGAAACGACTAAAAAATGACATACAATTCAAGTAAAAAAAAATAAAACTCCATCAATTCAATTTACTCTAGAGGCAACAGTAATACTCGTACAATACGTCAAAGCGGATTGATAACACCGAGCGCATAGCAAGCAAGCAGTTGGCGAAACCTTCGAGGCTGATGCCGGGGCATCCAGCAGCGACTAATTTGGGGAAGTGGCCACAACCGGCGTTGTTTGGAAGCCGGCCGGCTGGGAGTGGCAATTTCCCACTTATTCTATGACTCTTTGGAGGATTTTTTGAGGGTCGTTATGACTCGGGCTGCCGTAAAACGGATGTTAAACTCTGTCTGCCCATTGTAAAACTTGCGTTTTACCACGTCCGTAAATTTGGGTGTAAATTATATTTTTTTTTACGCAGATGCTCAGGTGTATGTTTAAGTTTGAAAGCGAGTTGGACTTTATTGTAATTTTCAATATTATTTTCCTTGTTCGTTTTTGGTTATAGAGTTCAGGAATGTTTTATTATTGAAAACACGATGAGGAATAATAATAATAATAATAATAATAATAATAATAATAATAATAATAATAATAATATGGGTTATTACAAATACAATGATCCTAGTCCTACTTTAGATAAAAAAGGTAAAGTTCCAAAAAATGTTAACTTACTATTAATGCATTGAAAGTTTTCGAGACATATATTAGGTTACTAGGTAACAAATTATCATTATTCTACAAGAGTTAAATAAGTATGACTCATTCAAACGAAATTCTGGAATGATTTCAATCCTGTTTGTGTTGTAGTTGTTGTTCAAGTATAGCAATAAATCACTTAATAATTACTACAAGACCGCGAATTTACCAAGCAAAAATGTCCTTGTTATTAAAGTAATCTCCTTTGGCCAATAAACATAAATTGTAAAAAAAAAAGTACAATTCCTTTTACAATCCTCAAACAAGGCGACCAACCATCTCGACCAGCGTAAACCCCTGAACATTCTTAACAGTGAAATCACGATTTACAGCTTTGGGTCGGGATGCTTCCAAACTGAGATTTACGCTTCCGATAAATTTACGCTTCGTTGGTAAATGCGTACCACTGCTTTTACAGATCTCGGGGAGATCTGATTTAAAGAGATTTACGTAAATAAATTTCACACTTAGTAATTTCGAACTGTTTTTTTTTTTTTTTTTTTATCCGGTTGGTGTGATTTCCCTGTCTTTGACCAGACTGGCTATTTGTTAAATCGATGTAAAAAGGGTTGGTTAGAAATGCATTTATGGATGTATGTAGCATGCATATGGGAAACTCGAGAGAGAGAGAGAGAGAGAGAGAGAGAGAGTGGACGTTCTCATGGGCATGAATGTCAACCGAGCAATACGCATGAATACAGGAAAGAGAGAGAGAGAGAGAGAGAGAGAGAGAGAGAGAGAGAGAGAGAGAGAGAGAGAGAGAGAATTCTGAGTGATATTCTGTTCCATTGAGTCCATGAATAAGAGAAAAGGCTCGATAAATAAATAACTTTACACCAAAGGCCTTTTGAAAAAGCTAGGTCATAGGTCAAAGGCATTTCTAAAGAGAATATGCAAATTAGGAAAGTAGGTCCCCCCTCCCCCTTAAAAGAGCCACATTAATATGCGTCTACAGTCGATTTAGCTTCGAGTACTCATTGAATATGAAACTGGCGTATAGTCACTGTACGATTTATTTATTCAGTTATATATACGCCCAGGCTATGCTTCAATATTATTGCTGTGGGTGCTACCTCAGTTGAAATAGTTATTTTTTTTATTCCTTTTCTCTGTCAGTCTTTTAGGATCATATAGGGAGGAGAGAATTTCTTTAGTGCTTCGTTTATTGCCTGGCCTTTATATACCTGCATTTAAGGAAAACGGTGCCTTCCTGCTGTTTGTTAATAAAACGAAAATCCTCTAACATATACTATTTGGTTTACCATGTCAATGGCATTATATATATATATATATATATATATATATATATATATAATATATATATATATATATATATATATAATTATATAATGCCACGCAGATCAAGACGAATTCTGGAAAGAACGAGGGCTGAACCGCCTGATCATTCATAATATAAACTAGCTTGTTACCTAACCGTTGTTTTTGCAAATGTTTGTGCTCTTACTTGTTAGTTCCTTGAGGTGACATATCACATTTAGTGAACAAGACCACAGGTGATGGTCGAAAGCTTTAATCCTGTACAAGAATATATATTATAAACTACAAGAGGATTTTACTTCATTGTGGATTGTATCCCCATATATATATATATATATATATATATATATATATATATATATATATATATATATATATATATATATATCCTGAATCCTAGGTTACAGTTGCTGCAAAATATAAAATTAAATTGATGATATTAAAGAAACGCAGGGAGTCTTGGCTGTGACGGAAACAATTATCGAATATTACGATAATAAATACACTTGTACTTGAGTGGTCCTAGATATTCAGTGATATTTGAATTGACCTGAATACATTGACACTTCCCGTAAACTCGACGTCATTCTCATTTGCTGTTCACAAATTAGAACCCTTTTTGACCTAGTGGTTCCACATCGTGGTATCCCAAAGCTCCAGTCGCTAATTCCACAGTTTCATCAGTTAGGAGAGTGGAAAAACTTGGGCTAACTGCGCGCTGTCAGTAATTTTATTATCTTCATCATGTTGTCCGCCGTAGCTGGGGAATATTTTATGATGTTTTGTGTAGTTTTTTAATCAAAAGTACTAGTTTATGGGAACTCGCGGACGCAACGTTGCAGTGAAATATCAATACATAAAAATCCTATGTTTATTAATAACGACAACTGGGAAATAGATTCACAGAAAAGTTCACAAATTTTGCAACAGCAGGTTAAATATTTTACTGGGAACGAAATGGAAGATTGATCACATTGCATAATGTCTGTTGCAAAAGACGAGGATTTTGCTGTTCACCCTTATTTGATCGGATTTGTAAACGACATTCATTTGCATACGTAGTAGAAAAGACGAACTTCTGCTGAAAATCACTGTGTAATGAAAAGCTAATGTTGGTATATGTCAACTTCATCGGTAGCTTTCCGAGTGAAAAATGAATCATTTTCGACTGAGAACTGAATATTTCACTTAGGCCCTTTTTTTTCAAGGATTAATAAAATGACTGATTATTACCCAAGAACATTTCTTGATTAGATGATTAAGGACACAAGACCAGAAATTCGTAATCAATTTAGTTCTCGTATCTAATATTTTCAGGTAAATCTCGGTACCTTAAATGTAACTCTTTCCCGTCAACGAATCCACCCTATATCTTTCTCGTTAAACTATAAAAGAAATTCGAAGACCAACTATTCCAGTTCACCAAAAATCTAGGAAAGAAGATTTGAAGATTTCCCTCCCTCAAGTTGTCCAGCGTCTCGATAAGGCCGCACCTCGTTGGAAGACTCGAGAATTTCGTGGTTCGCTCCCCCTCCCCCCCACCTCTTCAGTTTTATGACTTTATAAGTGAAGCCATTCCAGGTCCTGTTAAGTTAGATTTTCGCATTCATCTCCGAATTTCTCCCACCTGGATTTGGTACTGTTTTTCATGGGCGTTTTTCATTTCAAGAAAAGAAAGATGTGAATGAGAGTCTTTTTATTTTAATGAGTATTGGTGGGTGATGGTACATTGTTAATATCATAGGGATGATGCTTTAGAG
>NC_087216.1:22281665-22301665 GCF_015104395.2 Macrobrachium nipponense | reverse complement strand
CTGTACTTCCCAATATCTTCACTCTTTTCGTATACGCTTGCACTGCAAAGCTTAAAGCTCAAATGAAGAAATTCTGTCTTGAGTTCGTAGCGTGATTCGATGCCCACATTCAGTGATATCCAGAACGAGCCCACGTCAACCACCCGGCCACTATTAATTGTGTTTGTTTGTGTATCAGAATACATAGGTCGTTTATGATGTATTCGTATCAACACTTGGGATACATACATACATACATACATACTACATACATATATTATGTATATATATATTGTATATATATGTATATATATATGATATATATATATATATATATAATATATATATATATATATTATATATATATATATACCATTATTAATGAACAATCGAACTATGGAAAGAAATGCCACACCCAACAAGTATGTATTGTCTGTGTATCATAATATATTGCGTAAGTATACGCATCCACACTTGAAATACATATACGTATACATTTTTCTTCCTTCAGTTTTATCCATTTCTAATTATGTAAAGAAGTACATCTTTCAGGGGAAGACAAGTTTAAAGAAATACTTCCTTCAGTGGACGACAGAGATTTAACGAGCGAATCGTCCTTTGAGGCAGCTATTCGTAAGGCCTTCCCTCCAGGGAGGGGAGCAAAGCCCCACACATTTATCGTGCATTAGACAATCTCGACAGAGGAGGAGGCAGCAATTGGCTCCACACAGCCAATTTCGGTCGGCAGATTATAGCTCCGACTGAGGTTTGCTCGACGCCATATTCACTGTCCTGGTTGAAGTACTCTGCGCCACTGTCTGAACGGTTTATGCTTTTGTTTTTTGGTTTTCCATTTTTTTTTCTTGATTCAGCTGTCGTTCTATTTTGTGGGTGGTATCGTAAGTTTTGTTTGTTTGTCTTTATTTGTGTTTTTTGTTACTCTGTTTGCTGTTTTGTGTTGATTTTTATTGAAGACCGCTCGATTTTATTAAAGCTTGTTTCTCTAGTTAATATCCGTTATGGCCTGTTATCAGCTAATAAATAATAATAATAATAATAATAATAATAATAATATAATAATAATAATAATAATAATGACCTTAAAGCAAAGACAAATAATCCTTTTGAATTATTCCCTGGAGTTCGGACGACTACACGAGTTAATGAAATTTTGAAATAAAATAATACATGTGAGCAAGGGAAGAAAATTCTCTTTAAAGTTTTTTGGACTCGAGAGAGAGAGAGAGAGAGGAGAGAGAGAGAGAGAGAGTGTGTTACACCCATTTTGAGACGTCGTCGACGACTACAAGTCTGGCAGAGTCGTATCCCGTTGGTCCCAGGACGCGAGTGTGAGCGCCTCCGCGTTTCAATTATTTGATTGGCTCACATCCTAAAGCGTCCCCTCATGTCGCATTCATCCTCGTTGAAGACGAACTGTTGCTTTGTGTTTGTCTGCTGCTGCTGCTGTTGTTGTGGGTTTGGGGGTAGGGGCGGCAGATCCTTCTACCTCTTCCTCCTCTCCTTCAGGAAGGTCTTCGTTTATGTATTGAGGTTCGCTGTTAATGGCATTATTGATTCCTTTGTCAATACTTCCCTGTTCGATGCACCTCCTCTCTCTCTCTCTCTCTTCCTCTCTTCCTTCTTCCTCTCCCTCTCTCTCGCGGGAAGATGATGGTGATCCAGGGCATTGCCTGGATGAGGCGATGAGGCGTTCAAGATGTGGTTTGGAGGATTATGGCCGCTCTGAGATCGGCGCCTTTGCTTCGGTACCCGCGGGGGATATAACGCGCGTAAAATTCCAGGCGCTCGTATGCGTTGAGATATGAATGATTAATCGCAGATTATAACCGCTCTTTTGCGTTTGTGAATGTCTCTCCGTTCAGGCTTAGATCTAATCATAAGTGCCACCCTGTTTATATAAATATGTCTCTTTGAATTTGAATTTGCTTAGGTTTTAAGCAAGGTTGATATGTAGTTTCTTTAGTGCGGAAACTTTCTCATATCTCTCGGTTTTGTTTAGACCTGTTTTTTTCATAACACTGGAAAGATAAAGCGATAGTTACACAAACAAAAGATAAAGGAAAGTCGAGCATTCAATCTAGAGAGGAGAGAGAGAGAGAGAGAGAGAGAGAGAGAGAGAGAATACTGGAAACGATTGGCAGCTCCGCCAAAAACTCCTAAAGATCAATAGGGGCCGACGTCGGATGACAAATAGAGGAGAAACAAAAGCCTCTGGTAGATAACTTTGTGTTGATACAGAGAATGAAGAAGTTGAATCTCTCGTTCGACTCGGAGTACGCAGTAGTGGGGGAGGGGGGGGGGGGAGGGGGGGGGGAGGGTTCTTTGACAAAAATGGAGGCGGGGGGTTGTTTGGAGACGTTACTGAAACTATTCTGAAGCATTTCAAGGGGCGGGGGGAGGGGGGGCGGTTCGAAAGGTAATGTGGGAGAGAGGGTGGAGACGACAAGTCCCTATCTCTAAGGACATTACGTATACCTTCTGGGAGCTCAGAAATGATCACATAGGAAGGGTTAGTGGTCAGAGAGACTGGTTCAGGTCTGGGCAACAGCGAGACTACATGTGGGGTTTATGAAGTGTGCACTCGAGATTCAAATCCCCAGCTATTTGTGGGGGCATTTTAAAAAGAAATCTCTGCAATATTTGTACAATATTGTTGTTACACACGACGAGAAATAGATATGTAGTGACTCCTAAGGAGTTGTAGAAAACTACTACTGTGTAGCGTTTCTACATTCTCATATAGGCTGGCCCAGAGGGTGTGATCCTACATAAGAGATAAACACGTTAACAGGTCGAGGTTAAAGAATCACTTTGTTTTATAAAGTAGGAATATTGTCGTGATTTCTTTTTGGTGATGCCTAACAAGAAATGAAAGAAAAAAATAATAAACAAATTCTTACGGGAAGTGGATTAAAATTCCAGAGAGTTTTCTAATTGAATTAGCTCAGTTCCGACAGTTTCAATTAATGTTCCATTTGTTGAGTAAACTTTTTCCATTTTTAACGGGACTGTATCTTTCAGTGGTTACTTTATCATTTCATATTGCATGTAAGTTTTACCTTGTTTAGGCATTATTGTATTATAATATATATATATATATATTAATATATATATATATATATATATATATATATATATATATATATCCTTATATATGTGTGTGTGTGTGTGTGCGTGTGTATATATATTATATATATATATATATATATAATCATATAGAACCAGGTCAATTCCCAGCAATCCCTTTCAATTCAAAAACAGATAATTAAATAACGGAGGTGTTTTGTCGATGTCAGCCCACCCCTACCCACCTCCCTTTCTCCACACGGACTCCACCCCCATTTATTCCAACTCTCTCTCTCTCTCTCTCTCTCTCTCTCTCTCTCTCTCTCTCTCTCTCTCTCTCTCTCTGGAGACTCCCAAGAGAATACAATCAATTTGGCACCTGTCGAAGAGTAAACAGAATTTGGGTTGACTATTTTCATTTCACTCCTTTTTATTGTGGGTTTGGCTGCTTTTCCCGCTCTGCCTGGTTTGTTGACGTGCGCATGTGCGTGCGTCTTTTCTTTTTGTGATTCTTATTCCGTCGTGTGGTTTTTATTCTATTTTAATCTTTTTTGTTTTTTCTTTTGATATTAGTGATCCATACGTAATGTCAGCGCCTCAGCGGCGTGATCGGTATAGTCTTAGCCGGCCACCTCGGTGGCCGCGAGTTCGATTCTCTGGCATTCCACTGAGTGGTTAGATATGTGTATTTCTGGTGATAGAAGTTCAGTCTCGACGTAAAGCCGCTGGTCCCGTTGCTGAATAACCACTGGTTCCATGCTACGTAAAAACACCTTACAAACCAACACGCATACGCAAAGTCCCGTTTGCCAAAGATGGTAACCTTGCATCACTAAAACCCACATTCCAGGAACATTACTCATTTTAACTGTTGTCAAATTCATTTTTGAATTTCAATTATGCATTTATAGATTGGCTTTTGCCAAACACAGTATCCTCGCATCGCCGAAACACATTTCATCAACACTCATGTTCAAAGCTTATAGTTTCGTGTACCGTGAGTCTTGAGAAACATTCTACAAATACGCCATCCAAGCTAATGTCTCCGAAGTACCAACCAAAACCCTTGTTCGAAAGGAGAGGCTTTGTTATTCAAAGTTCCGAGAAAAATCCGGAACAAATGTATTCAGTGGTAATCAAGTCTGTTGGCAGCCTTGTTGAGTCTCGCATTCTGGCTCTGTTTGTGTTATTGATAATGCGAAAGAACCATGAGATGCTGGTACGTCTCTCTCTCTCTCTCTCGTGCTAACAAAACCTCGCCTTCTCTCTCTCTCTCAGCTTTGTTTACCCAGCAAACACTCTCGTCCGCTTTTGACTCAGGCACTTTTCAATCCTTGGAAACACCACTTGTCTCTTGATTAAGTTTATAAATCTTTCAGTCTTGTTTTAAGCTCTCTCTCTCTCTCTCTCTCTCTCTCTCTCTCTCTCTCTCTCTCTCTCTCTCTCTTCACTTATTGACTAGCGCCATTACTGTCCTTCCTGCTACTTCAGCATACCTATTCAGCCGCCTTCTGCTCCGTGCCTGCCTACGTCCTGTGTTGGCATAGTCATCTTTTATTCCCCGGGATTTCTTTGTCAGCGTTTTGGCAAACGTCCTTCTCTCTCTCTCTCTTAGTTTCCCTCTTTCTCCCTGTTAGTCTTTGGTTCTCGTTTCTCTCATTCTTCTTCTTTTCACACACACTTTCTACTCCCATTTCTACTCCCACTCGAAATATGCTGTCATTTCCATATGGTTTCCCCTCTCCGAGTCTCCTATTGGGACTTTGTCCACTTTCCTCCATTCAGTCCCCACTCCCACTCTTTCAGTTCAGTCCCCACTCGCCTCTTCCCACTCAGTCCCCACTCCCACTCTTTCCACTCAGTCTCCTCTTCCCACTCAGTCCCCACTCCCCTCCTCCCACTCAGTCCCCACCTCCCCTCTTTTCCACTCAGTCCCCACTCCCCCCCCCCCCCCTCCCCCCTCAGTCCCCCACTCCCACTCTTTCCACTCAGTCCCCTCCTCCCAACTCAGTCCCCACTCCCCTCTTTCCACTCAGTCCCCACTCCCCTCTTTCACTCAGTCCCCCCACTCCCCTCTCCACTTTCATCATTCCCCACTCCCCACTTTCTCCATCAGTCCATCCTCCCACTCAGTCCCCACTCCCTCTTTCCACTCAGTTCCCCTCCTCCCAAACTCAGTCCCCACTCCCCTCTTTCCACTCGGTCCCCACTCCCCTCTTTCCACTCAGTCCCCACTTCCCCTCTTTCCACTCAGTGCCCTCCTCCCCTCACTCACGCCCCTCTTTCCACTCAGTCCCCTCCTCCCACTCAGTCCCCCCACTCCCTCTTCCACTCAGTCCCCTCCTCCCACTCAGTCCCCACTGCCCCTCTTTCCACTCAGTCCCCCTCCCCTCCTTCCCACTCAGTCCCCTCCTCCCCACTCAGTCCCCACTCTCCTCTTTCCACTCAGTGCCCCTCCTCCCACTCAGTCCCCACTCCCTCTTCCATCATCACTCGGCTCCCACTCAGTCCCCCACTCCACTCTTCCACTCAGTCCCCTCCTCCCACTCAGTCCCCACTCCCCTCTTTCCACTCAGTTCCCCTCCCTCCCACTCAGTCTTACTCCCCTCTTTCCACTCAGTCCCCACTCCCCTCTTTCCACTCAGTCCCCTCCTCCCACTCAGTCCCCACTCCCCTCTTTCCACTCAGTCCCCTCCTCCCACTCAGTCCCCACTCCCCTCTTTCCACTCAGTCCCCACTCCCCTCTTTCCACTCAGTCCCCACTCCCCCTCTTTCCACTCAGTCCCCTCCTCCCACTCAGTCTCCCCATCTTTCATCAGTTCCCCACTCCCCTCTTTCCACTCAGTCCCCACTCCACTCTTTCCACTAGTCCCTCCTCCACCTCCAGTCCCCACTCCCCACCCCTCTTTCCACTCAGTCCCCTCCTCCCACTCAGTCCCCACTCCCCTCTTTCCACTCAGTCCCCACTCCCCTCTTTCCACTCAGTCCCCACTCCCACTCTTTCCACTCAGTCCCCTCCTCCCACTCAGTCCCCACTCCCCTCTTTCCACTCAGTCCCCTCCTCCCACTCAGTCCCCACTCCCCTCTTTCCACTCAGTCCCCACTCCCCTCTTTCACTCAGTCCCCACTCCCCTCTTTCCACTCGCTTCTCAGTCCCACTTTTCCCTCTTGATTCCACACCCACCCCTCCTACTCAGTTCCTACTCCCAATTCCCACATTCCATCGCCACTCTCACTTTTCTCACTTGACCCCACTCCCACCCTTCCACCTCGATTCCACTCTGACTCTTCCCACTCGGTCCCCACTCCCACCCCGGGTCTGCCCACGCTGACGCAGCAGCAGCAGCAGGGAAGTGGGGGTGGGGGACTATTGTCGCCGCTTCCGTCAGCGACAACAAATGAATAAATAAAGCGAAACGAGGAGGATGAGTGAACAGAGCGAGCGAGAAAAATGCAGAGGGACATGAAAGAATGGATTTAAATCTTTCTTTCTTTTCATTTTCCCCTTTCTTTCTCTATTCGCCTTTTTCGCGGCGTTTGTTTTGTGATTTGTTTTTATCGTCTTTCTTTCGCGCTTGTTTTTACGGAAGTCTTTGTGGTATTGTATTCGTTCTTTTGCGTTATGGTATTCAGGCCTGTGTGAATTTGGGAATTGAAAACTGGCCAAATATGATGTTGTAGTTTAAAAAAAAAAAATTTAAATATGATATTTTGAATATTAATGACTTCAATAAATAAAGCAAAATACAGAGAATACAGGACCTGAAGTTGATCTGGAATTGCAGAATGAAAACCTGTGCCCCAAGGAGACGGAATTAGGGAAGCTATTACGCGGTGAGTAGGAATGGGACTTCGAAATAAGATGCAGAATTGCAAATGGGGCCATTTGGAGCATTGGTAATTGATGCCTAGTTTCTCTCTCTCTCTCTCTCTCTCTCTCTCTCTCTCTCCTGGATAATATTACTGGGATTGAAATTATAACATTTTCGTGTAGAATGCACAGATTCATTAACTGCAAATTTGTTCAAATCTACAACCCATCTCTTTTATATAAACAACCCTCCTCTTCACCCTATCTGGACAGCTGTAACCTTTCAAAAGTCCGGGTCACGTACCATGTCACGCACGTAAGGAGACGAACTTTGACCGAGGTTATATATTGTTTCTCATGTTGATTACAAAACGGTACATTACAAAATTTACTTCAGGGCTACCATTACCGACTTGGGACAATCTTTGCTTACTGTTTTGATTTCAGAAATTATGTGGTGTTAGTTTTCCAAATTTCTTCGCCTTCATTTTAATACATTTTTAGGTATTTATTATTATTTTTTTTTTATTTTACAAGTGTTAAATCATCTTTCTGTATTCCCTTTACTCCCTCTTGCTTCTTCCTAATTATCACCATATTATTTGGAAGCTTGAATTTCAAGTCAATGGCCCCTGTTACTCTTCACTTTCTCATTACTCCAGGTATCCCCAATTTTGCCTTCATCTAAAATCACAGTTGTTTCTGAGTGTTCTTATATTCTAGGTGTGTCCGATTTTGATTTCAGAATGGCTAGATTTCAGTAAAAAAAAAAAAAAAAAAAAAAAAAAAAAAAAAAAAAAAAAAACAAAAAAAAAAAAAAAAAAAAAAAAAAAAAAAAAAAAAAAAAAAAAAAAAAAAAAAAACTTAGGTGGAATTTGGATCACAGTGCCAGCATTGATATAATTCAGTTTTTTTTATATAATTAAAACGCAACGGTCTCTCTCTCTCTCTCTCTCTCTCTCTCTCTCTCTCTCTCTCTCTCTCTCTCTCTCAAGAGGGCATACTTCCCCAACGTCAAAATTGCATATTAATGTGTAAACCCTTTTGCTCCCCAAGTCAAAGGGCGACATTAAAAACACACACACACACACACACACACACACACACACACACACACACACACGGGTGATTTCCCCCACCTCGAAACACAAACAACTAAACGAAAGCACAGCGTGGCGTGTCACGGGGCGATGTTGCGGGCAAATAACTTCTCGTGTTACAGATTCATACTCTGATGTGTGTCATTTTTAATTGGAAGTTGCACAAGGTAGAGTTTTACATATTGACATTCTTCGCTGGCGTTGCCTCGGGACAAACAAATAATTCTGGGTGACTTAGTACTTTTGTTGTTGTCGTTGTTATTTTACGTTTGAGGGGCGATTCTTTATTGTGCTTTGGCCACAAAAAAGGGCCGTGAAATTAAACAATAAATATATCAGAACGCCCACATTGCTCCTTCCAAACTTTCATTTAATTTAAAATCAATCGACAAAGCAAAGTTATCCTCATATTTGTGATGTGAAATCAAAGCACAGAACGTGTCAGTAGTCACGCAGCTATGCGAACAGAGACAGCCTCTCTCTCTCCTCTCTCTCTCTTATCTCTTCTCTCTCTCTCTCTCTCTCTCTCTTCGGACTGTGTGTCCTACACACGGTTACGCATACCGGAGACACCAGCACTTCCAGCACACCAGCAATTATTTCGACAACCGGTACGAGGTCAGGACACGCGCTGGAGTCATAACTATGCGTCTCAGGAGAAGAGAGAGAGAGAGAGAGAGAGAGAGAGAGAGAGAGAGAGAGTATTTTTCTCTAACTCTTTCTCGCCGTGTCGTTCTTTACTCTCTCTCTCTTTCGTCTTCCTCTTCTTCCTATCAGGTCAAAGCAAAACATTGCGGAGTTTGACTCCGCGCCATTCGTCATGAGTCATATATTTTCAGAGCCTGATTATCAATCTCGCAGACTAACGGTTTTAGAAGTCGCGGTGTCCCCCACCCCACACCTCTCCCATCGACCCCGCCCCCACCACCCTACCCCCATCCTACCCCCACCCCTCCGTATGTGGGCCGTAAATTACTATGCTTTCGGGATCCGCATCCTGAGCGAAAGTCTTTTTGCAAGACCATATTTTATAGAGACTTCGATCTCGGGGTTCTGCAAATCTTTTAAAAACGATTGTATGGGTATGGGTCTCTCTCTCTCTCTCTCTCTCTCTCTTCTCTCTCTCTCTCTCTCTCTCGTGAGTCAGTACGTTCTTTCGCAATTTTTCGAATTCATGGAACATGAAACTGCAAAATCCATAAGATTGTTCGAGTTTCGGTTTGAAGTTCAGGTTAAAACGTACTAAACCAAGGGTCACAATTATACTTTTTATTATTATTATTATTATTATTATTATTAGTAGTAGTAGTAGTAGTAGTAGTAAATTCTTGGAAATCCTAAAGTTTTCGTTCCTAGTAGTAGTAGTAGTAGTAGTAAATTCTTGGAAATCCTTAAAGTTTCGTCCTGAAGTTCAGGATATTATTATTATTATTATTATTATTATTATTATTACATTATTATTTATTATTATTATTATTATTATTATTATTATTAATTATTATTATTATTATTATCAGTAATAGCAGCAGCAGTAGTAGTAATATCAATATTAGTAATAGATTTCAATAAAAAGAAAGAAAGAAGGAGAGAAAAAAAAGGTCGTTTGCGTGACCCAGATACCCCAAAACGCGTGGGTCCAACGTCCCGACAAATCATGGCTAAATTTGGAGTTGGACTGGCAATCTGAGCCATCAATATCGGGAACAAATATTTCGCGCTGTTTTTGGAGAGGCGTCATCCCACGTTGAGGCTTAATTGTTTGCCGGGGGATAATGATCCGTAGAGGCATTTGGAACAGAGGCCACATAGGTAGTGTATGATTGGCACTCGTATTTGCGTTATCTTGGCACCAGGTAATTAATGCAGGTGGGTGTGTGTAAGCGCGGTGTGACATTAGCCCATGATAATTTGGTGATGTTTGCCTAAGATTATATGTTAATGAGTCATTTTTTTCTTATGTCAAATTATATTTGATTATAGGTTGCATTTTGTATTATTTAATCAGCACATTATTCTAAGTAATATTTAATTATATTTGATTATAAGTGGCATTATTTTTTTTTAAATATTTTTGATTGTTGGACAAAACCTTTTGCAAGAATGGCAATATATTAATCCTTAATCAGATCTGTTGGACGGTGTATACTTTATATCATACAATGCATTTAAGAGGATGATCAGATAACATATTCATTAAATGAATAATTCATCATTTGAAAGGACAGCTTTAATTTACATAAAAGTGATGACATGCACAGTAATTATATTGAGTTTCATAATGATATCTTTATGATATTGGAATGTTGGTCTGTTCGACCCTCATAATTATTTTTATTATACCAAGTTTATAGTTACTGGTTCAGGTTAACCCTGCCTTATGCCACCGTGGGTCCCCCCCCACCCCCCCCCCCCCCCCCCCCCCCCCCCCGGGTGGATAAGAGCCCTGGTGTGGATCCCTTTTAATTCTGACTGCAGTGATTTGCATAACACGTGGAGAAAAAAAAATCTGCTTTAGCAATTCCTGATGTTTTTGTTTTCACTGGACGGAGATTTTCTTCTAAGATAAAAAGGCTGAAATAAAAGGGGAAGGAGGAAAGAAAGACTTATATAATATAAGAGTCTGGAAATGCAGAAAACGAGGAGGGGAATTACTAACGTGATTCTATATTGAAAATACATTATTGTGTAACCTCGTGTCCATTCCATTATAGGTTAGATTTTGCGTTTTGATTCAATTTATTCTGAGCCAATTTGTTAATATCTAACCTGTTTTATTATTATTATTATTATTATTATTATTATTATTATTATTATTATTATTATTATTAATGTTGCTGTGTTGTTGTTGTTGTCATTATTACTACTTTTATTATTATTGTTATTATTATTATTATTATTAGTTATAGAACCATATCACATATCTTACCCTTTATAGCTCTGCCTAGCTTGGCCCTAATTGCACATTATTATAATTCAAATAACATCGGAATATTATTATTATTATTATTATTATTATTATTATTATTATTATTATTATTATAGGACGCAAAATTACCCCTTCCTGCTTAGTGTATCAAGTATATACCATAAATAATAACAAAGTGTTATTTAGCCTTCAAGGCCTCTTGCTACATTGAAATCTAACGAAATATGTATTGTTGAATGAATAGTTTACCTCAAAACATTTCATAAGTGTATTTTAGTCTTCTGTATTTATCAAGACTGGGATTAATTTTCTATATTATTATTATTATTATTATTATTATTATTATTATTATTATTATTATTCAGAATTCTTAACTCTAATAATAAAGCTGATCTTGCCCAAACCTAAACTGCTCGATATGACAATCCAGGTTAGCATAGGCAAGCATACAAACCACACACCCCTTTACTTCTCGCAAATTGCTTTAGCGAAGGCCGTTTCTGGCGTCACGCTCTGTGACGTACGATCCAACGTCTGCTCTCTCTCTCTCTCTCTCTCTCTCTCTTTCGGTAGTCCGTGATATACGTTTCGTGTGTGTTATCGGTCGTAGAGTGTCTCTGCGCACACCATAACCAACCGCCCCCCCAACGCCCCCCCACCCCCCCATACGGGATCCCCCCACCAATCTACTAATCCATCCCACCCTAACCCCACATACCAGATACAACCACTGATCCATCCCAACAGCCAGGCTCTCCTTCCCCCACCCCCCCCTGTTTCCCCTTCCCCTGCCCCCTCGTCCTACCCCCACCCCCCTCGTCTTACCCCCCCACCCCCCTCCATCACCCACTCTCGCAGGCTTAAAGTTGATAACAAATGGTCCTGCTCTTCAGCGCCGGAGCGAGAATGGATTGTCACGATACATTATATTTTTAGGTGCTCGTCGTTGCCTCCTCCCTCCCTCCCTCCTTCCTCGGCTACGAGCCCCGGGGATTTTTACGAGCGGAAAGGTGGCTAATGGCACCGAGAATGATTGTTGTGTGTTGGTGTGCGTTTCAATTTTTAATGCTGTGGGTGTTGGTTTTGTATGGATATAATTGTCCGTGTGTGGTTGTATCAGTAGTATTAATGCCATTATAAGTGTGGTTTTGTATGGATATAATTGTCCGTGTGTGGTTGTATCAGTAGTATTAATGCCATTATAAGTGTGGTTTTGTATTGATATAATTGTCCGTGTGTGGTTGTATCGATAGTATTAATGCTATTGTAAGTGTATTTTAGATTTTTTTTATTTAGTTTTATTGGTAATATCAGTACTATTACTGCTATCTCAAGTGCATTTTTTTTTAGTTTACTGATGAAATTAGTACTGTTACTAATATCATAAGTGTAGTTTGGGTTTTTTAAATTTTGTTTTACTAATAAAACTAGTGATATTACTTCTATCTTAATTGCATTGTGGGGTTTTTATTTAGTTTTGAAGATAAAACCAGTACCATTACTTTTTATCTTAAATGCAGTTTTACTGATAAAATCAGTACTATTACTTTTTTTATCTTAAATGCAGTTTAGCTTGTTTTATTCAGTTTTAGTGATAATAATAATACTTATTTCATCTTCATCGTCCACAAAATCTTCAGAATCACTGCTCCGGATTCCCTCAAAATCTGTCCTATTCGACTACTGAGTCCGTACCGCTACTATTTGCTTTTCCTATTGCAGCTGCTGCTGCCACTACTTCTGCAGCAGTAGTGACTACTGCTGCTACTGCCTTCTACTAATCGCCCTTTTCCTGCGCCTAATGATGCAGAGAAGGTGATTAAGCTCCTTCATCATCATCGTCATCACCATCACCCAGAGGTTCCCTTTGCCTATCTTCCCTTTCTGTCATTTTCTCTCTTTCGCCTCTCCCTCCTTCGGCCTCATTCTGTCATCCGTCCAATCTCCCTCCCTCCCACCGCCGTCTCTGTCTCTCCCCTCTCGACCTTCAGAGTCGTCCTCATCCACTGCAAATAGAGTTGTGTTCATTACCTCCTCCTCCAGCCAAGTTGGGACGAAATGGAAGAAGAAGAAGAAGACACCGGGTTTTCGCTCTTGTCTTTCTGTCTTTCTGTCTCTATGATTTCATCCTTTAATGGCTGTCTTTATGTCCCTGTATGATTTCATCCTTTAATGGCTGTCTTTATGTCTGTATGATTTCATCCTTTAATGGCTGTCTTTCTGTCCCTGTATGATTTCATCCTTTAATGGCTGTCTTTATGTCCCTGTATGATTTCATCCTTTAATGGCTGTCTTTATGTCCCTGTATGATTTCATCCTTTAATGGCTGTCTTTATGTCTCTCTATGATTTCATCCCTTAATGGCTGTCTTTCTGTTTTTGTATGTTTTGATCCTTTACTGTCTGTATTTCTGTCTCTATATTTTCGTCCTTTATTGTCTGTCTGTCTTCTATGGTTTTATTCTCTACTGTCTGCCTGCCTATCTCTATGTTTTCATCCTTTACTGTAGGTCTGTGTATGTTTTTATACTTTACAAACTGTCTTTCTATTTGTATGTTTTCATCCTTTACCGCCATTTCTGTCTGTATAATTTAATGCTTTATTTTCTCTCTCTCTCTCTCTCTCTCTCTCTCTCTCTCTCTCTCTCTCTCTCTCTCTCTCTCTCCCGTATACACACACACATACAGTAATCTTACACCACAGTTTCCTTAATTATTCGAGGACCGTGAATTCCATTAGAGAAATAAATAAAAAAAAAAATCGAAACACAGACAGCCCCTGAAGACAATATATCATTTGAGCCGTGTGGGCTCCAGCTCGCTAAGTATGAGACGTACACATTAATAAAATACAGAAATAACAGAGCGAATGCATTCCGGGTTCTGATTTATTACGCTCCAGGAGCATAATACAATAACGCTCCGAGATAATAATAGATTGCCAGCAAAATGACATTTTCTGCTGCCTTTAATTCTGTTTTGATATACTGGACCACAGACTTCTCACACGAATTATTTTGTATTTAATAATAATTATTTTTTTACGTCTTTGATTTTGCTGCTTGCAGTCTTTTAATGTACGTGCTTTATCTCTCTCTCTCTCTCTCTCTCTCTCTCTCTCTCTCAACTTATTCTTCATTTCATAAATTAAGAATGTTCTCATATTTTATTTTACACTGGAAAGTTAATTAAAACTCTCTCTCTCTCTCTCTCTCTCTCTCTCTCTCTCTCTCTCTACCCAGATCTACACAATGACGGGAAAGAGGAAAAAATAGACAAGAAAGACAAAATCTGCAACCTTTTGAAAAGAGGGAATTGCAGATTTGGAGAAAGATGTTACTACAACATCCTAAGGTATGTCAAAACTATGAAATATATGGTAAATGTGCATACTTAGATGGCTATGGGGGAATGATTGCAGAGATCTGCATCCAAAATAGTAAAAAACCTAAAAGAAGGAAAAGGATGTAAGTTCGACAAAAAATGCAAATATATGCACCCTGTAGCCATGAATCATAATCAAATAAATAACCAATCCAAGTAATAAAATCCAAAATAAGAAAGAAACAAATAAAGAGAGAAATCAAGAATATCAGGTAAAAGAGAAAAGCAAACCACCAATGAGATATGCAGAGGTGTCAGCAAAAAATTTCAAAGCATCAGCTCCGAAATTCTACTCAAGAGATAATAACTGTATTTATTATGCAAGAGGATATTGCAGAAACGGAGAAAATTGCAGATTCAGACACAATGAATAATTATGATGAAGGAAGATCAAATACTATGGAAAAGTTGGATTTTTTAATGTCAGAATTTCTGAAATGAAAAAAAGAACAACATACCAGAAACAGGAAAGAGACAATGGGAAAATCCTTATTACTACCAATATTAAATGAAGGGAAAACACGCAAACCATCATAGTGATGAATGCGCAGGGTTTAGTTACGAGTAACTCAAAAAGAAGAGTACTTAGAAGAACTAAACCCAAAATGAAAAGAAAATAGATATAATGAATATAAGTGAAACCTGGTATTCCCAAGAGACTGGGAATGATGATCAATAAAAGGGTTCCAAACTTATAGATCAGATAGAAAAAATAGGAATCAAGGGGGAACCGCAATATATGGGAAAGACAAAAAACAAGAAAATATATGAGAAAAATATAGTAACTCAGAATGTGAACTAATAGCGTAGAATTTGAATCTGAAAAATTGATGAACATAGTAATATATAGACCTCCTAATACTAAAGAGTTTGACTTAATAATTGAAAAATTGGATGATATATGTAGAAATCACAGGACTGGACTATTCTCCTATCTGGTGACTTCAACTTTCCTTTCGTAGAATGGAAAGAACGAATAGGAGACTGTGGTTGTACTTATACATATAAAAAAGAGAGTAATAGTAGTGCAGAAGATAAGAGGCAATTTGAAAAGCTATTAGATATGCTACTAGAATACAACATTCAACAAATAAAATCACCTGCCAACAAGAAAGGAAAATACTTTAGACCTAGTATTTGTGAACGAGATGATTATGTTAAAGAAATAATAGTTTATAATGCGAGTATTTCACAATCATAATGTCATAGAATTAACAGTTCATTCCAAAGCAAGTGAAAATAGAGATAAGCAAGAAATGAAAAAGTGGGAAGGATATGGAAAAATACAACTTCTACAGTAACAATAAAAATGGTCAGAAATTAATGAAGAATTAAACACAAAGTTTGGGATTAACATTTTCGTAAGTATGACATAAGGGTAAATACGGAGATATTATATAAACTAAAATTTGGAGAAAATAGTGGAATAGAAATATATACCGAAGAAGAAAAGTAAACATCATTCATGCATACCAAGAGACAGAAGGATCTTGTTCCAGAAAATCAAAGTGGAAAAAGGTCTTGCAAAAGAAAAAATGCATGGAAAGTTATAGAACTAAAAGTAAGATAGAAAATGCAGAACAAAAGATTATACAATCAAAGAAAATGAAAACGGGACTTGGAAGAAAAAACCCTATTAAATATCAAGCCAAAACCCCAAACTATTATACTCATATGCGAAGAAATGAATAAAACGAAGAATAGAAATAGGCCCTCTGAGAATTGAAGGGAGATTAACGAATGAAAAAAAGAAAAAAAAGGAAATTTGCAACATACTGGCAGAACGATATAAGAAGAGAATTACACCCTAGAATAGATAATGAAGATAATGATATAGAAGTAAGGGACGAAAATAGTGAATATTTAGCTGACATAGAAATTAATGAAGCTGATATTGTGCAGGCAATTAATGAAATTAAAATAGAGCTGCTGCAGGGCCGGATGGAGTCCCTGCTATTTTGTTAAAGAAAGTAGTTCATTCTATCGCAAAGCCACTTGCAATATTATTAAGACAAAGTGTAGATACAGGCAAGATTTATGATGAGCACAAATTAGCATATATCACCCCTACTTTCAAAAGTGGATCAAGACTAGAGGCAAGTAATTATAGGCCTGTGAGTCTAACATCACATATTATGAAAGTGTATGAAAGGGTAATGAAGAAAAATATTATGAAACCATTTATAAAAAATTTTAAAAAATAATTTGCTTAATATATGGGACACACGGTTTCGTACCCGGAAAAAGTACACAAACCCAACTGTTAGTCCACCGTGAGAACATATTCAAAAATATGAAAAAGCGGAAATGAACAGATGTGGTTTATCTAGACTTTGCAAAAGCTTTTGACAAAGTAGACCATAATATATTAGCAAAGAAAATTAGAAAACACAATATCGTAGATAAAGTAGGAAGATGGTTAGAAGAATTTTTACACAACAGAAAACAGATAGTTATTGCAAACGATGAGAAATCGGATGAAACCAAGGTAATATCCGGTGTGCCACAAGGTACGGTGCTAGCTGCAATACTGTTTGTTATTATGTTATGAAGACATAGACAGTAATGTTAATGGATTCGGTAGTGAGTAGGGTTTTTTTTTTTTGTTTCGCTGATGACACAAGAATAAAGTAAAGAAATTACTTGTGATGAAGATAGAACGCTCTACAAAGAGACCTTAACAAAGTATATGATTGGGCCATTGGGCAAGGTAAATAGGATGGTATTTAACTCTGATAAATTTGAATCAATAAATTATGGAGACAGAGAAGGAAAGCTATATGCATATAGGGGACCTAATAATGAGACAATCACAAATAAGGAAGCAGTTAAAGACCTTGGTGTGATGATGAATAGGAACTTGTTATGCAATGATCAAATAGCCATTCTGTTGGCAAAATGTAAAGCAAAAATGGAATGTTGTTACGGCACTTCAAAACAAGAAAAGCTGAACACATGATTATGCTTTATAAAACATATGTTCGTAGTCCACTTGAATATTGCAATATGATATGGTACCCACACTATCAAAAGGATATTGCCACAATAGAGAGTGTACAAAGGTCCTTTACAGCTAGAATAGAAGAAGTTAAGGACCTAGACTACTGGGAAAGACTACAATCCTTAAAATTAATAGTCTAGAAATGGAGAAGAGAACGCTACATGATAATTCAGGCATGGAAACAGATAGAAGGAATAACAGAAAATATCATGGAACTAAAAATATCAGAAAGAGCAAGCAGAGGTAGATTAATAGTGCCCAAAAACTATACCAGGAAAAATAAGGAAAGCACACAGAACATTAATCCCACTACGCACCAGCATCGATAAATGCAGCGTCTTATTCATCAATGCGTTGCCAGCTCATCTGAGGAAGATATCAGAGTGAGCGTAGATGTGTTTAGAATAAGCTCGACAAATATCTAAACTGCATCCCAGACCATCCAAGATTGGAAGATGCAAAATATACCGGAAGATGTACTAGCAACTCTCTGGTAGACATTAGAGGCGCCTCACACTGAGGGACCTGGGGCAACCCGAACGAAATGTAAGGTCTGTAAGGTCTGTAAGGTCTCTGAATAGCACGATAATATCTCTCCAGTTCCAATTAGCACCAATTAGTTTGTCCTAAGGGAACCCCAATACAGAGGCTGGAAGCTCTGGGAGTTTTTATTTTTCTCTCTCTCTCTCTCTCTCTCTCTCTCTCTCTCTCTCTCTCTGGCCTCAGAGATAATATGTTATCCAACTCGATTCATTAGACCATAATACCATCTTTCCATCTTGTTATCTTAATGATATCCTGTAGTTGGAGGATTTTGTATTTGATATCCTTTGTGATATTATAATATGAAATAGGTTCACTGAGAGAAATCGTACTCTAAACTTTTCTAAAGAACAAACGTTTTCGAGATGAATCCAAAATCCAATTATATAAGAGTGAAGAATATGATATGGAAATATTTTCGGGGTAGATTGGTCAGAAATTTAATTGATATCCTTCAGGTCTTTATGATAATTATGTAAAACAGGATCACTGAGAGAAATGCCAACCCTGATATGACCTACAAGGGTTTGAAAATGTTTTGGGAATTCATCCAAAACCCAACAATTTTCTAATGAATTTGCTTCTGAACAAAAGTGTCTGAATTGATTGGTAGAAATCTGAATTGATATCTTTTAAAGGTTTAAATGTTTCCAGAATCATACAGCAATTGATGAAGAATTTCACCGCGAAAAAACATTTTTTTTCTGAATGAACTGATATGAAATTAAGTTGATGTCCTTTATTACTTCACATGAAATATGATCAGGGAAAAACATTTTTTTTGAAGGGAGCTGTTTGAGACTAACACTATTTTTGACTGAATATTTTTTGAAATTAATCCAATAACCCAATAGTATATTAATGGAGAATATGATTGTTAAAAATACTGTTTCATAGTGGAATGGTTTAGTAATTTATGATGAGCAGACTGATAAAAAGTGTTTGAATGGATTGATTTAACCTTGAATAAAAAATAATTCATGGAGAATATGATTATTGAAAAAATGGATTGAATTAGTCTAAGATACATCAGTATTTCATGAATCACACAACTGGGGAAAAAAGATTCTGAAGATATTGGTCGCAAAAGTCAATAGCAATGCAGGTTATGAAATATGAATACGATGATAAGAAAAATTATTTTCAATTGACAGAAGACTGAATTCACTTCGGCCCTATACCCGAAATCCCCCTGGCAGCGCGAAATAAATCGCTTGGAACCGAACTGAAATGAACGAATTAGATGAAATCCCGCTCCGGCGATTCGCGGAGAACAATGGCTTTGACGCGAGGCGCAAATCCCGTAACGAGGGAATATCCCAATTGAAATCGAACGTTATAGCAGGATTTGAAGGTGGACGCGGGGATATTATTGACGTGGACAAGAATGCGCTTCATCGGGGCTGTAGATCTTTTGGTGTAAATGTTGTGTATTCGGGGATGCACGAGGAGGAGTGACCGAGTTTATAGACAAAATATAATTTGACTGAACAGATAGATAACTTGACAAATAATAAAAAAAGTAAAGAAGTGAAAAATTTGAATAAAGGAAAGGATTCCTGGGATATTTCAATGTGAATAAATAAATTTATACATGGAAAAATTGATTAGAATGCACAGAAACGATAAATCAGAATGTTGTAATTTGTGTAAAAAAGTTAGATTTTAATAATAATAATAATAATCATACTATAATGGGCGTAATGTCTGTCTGTCATTGAATCACGGCCAAACGGCTGGTCAGATGGGCACGAAACTTGGCAGGGTTATGGTGGGCACCCCTAAGATGGTTTGTAATGGGGTTTCATCCAACCTAACCCCCTCCTTTGTAGGGGGTGGGGGTGAGAAGGGATTCCCTTAAATGGAGCTGTTTCTGGCCGTGAAACGAGGCCGGTTGTTCCCGTAGACTTAGTTACTTTACGATTTTTCATACATAATTTCTGTACAACTTCCCCGGAGAAAGTCGCGAATATTTCAGCTTGGACACAATAGATGAAAATTATCATCAATATCCGCAAGATTTTTTGAATAACTTAAATCCATCGGGATTGCCAGTGCACAAAATAACGTTGAAGAAGTACTGCCCGGTAATGTTGCTTCGGAATTTCGATCCTGCCAATGGACATTGCAACGGAATGAGGTACACCGTTATGGAGCTAAACTCCCACGT
>NC_087216.1:22236665-22276665 GCF_015104395.2 Macrobrachium nipponense | reverse complement strand
TATATATATATATATATATATATATATATATATATATATATATATATATATATAATATATATATATATATATATTATATATAATATATATATATAATATTATATATATATATATATATAATATATATATATATATAATATATATATATATATATATATTATATATATATAATATATATATATATATATATATATATATATATATATATATATATATATATATAGAGAGAGAGAGAGAGAGAGAGAGAGAGAGAGAGAGCCTCATCTTTTTTTTCGCGTGGGGCCCCCTGAAGGTATCCATCTCCATCAGGATCATCAGAGCCTTCAGGTAACCCGCGGAGGCGTATAATTTTCCCTCGGTGAATTTCGGCTCATCCTCCGCACGTCAGCTCACCACGACTGAGATATCTATCAAGAGGAAAACGCTCTGGCCCGTTGCGATTATCATCGGGGCGTCTAAGGGTGATCTTGCGTCGTATACTGCGTCGTATTCGGCGTCGTATACTGTAAATCAACGTCATTTTTTGCCCTGATATTCTCGAGGCTTGGAAAAGCTTATCGTGCATTAGGGTTGAGATCTGAATATTAGACGTGTTCGTAAAAGTGTTAGTGAGGGAAGAGCTACGTTTGTATATATGAATGTATGTTCATATATGCATTTATAAATAAAGACAAAATCCACGAAGGAAAAAATGAAAATTCTGCAAGGCCTTTCGACTCCTTCTCCTTCACTTAGCCGACTGCAGAAATATGAAAAAAAAGTTTACAAAGAACGCTCTTATAAATGACAGATGGGGATTACAAAGGAAAATGATTATGTACCTGGAATCTAACACAATTGAAGTATTAGTAGACCTTCCAGAACCCTTCAATTGTGTTGGATTCTAGGTACATAATTTCCTTTGTGATTACCATCTGTCCTTTTTTCGAGCTTTCTTTGTAAATTTCTTTTTATAATTTCTTCAGTCTGGTAAGTAAAGGACAAGAAGTCGAAAGGCCTTGCAGCTATACTCCATTGTTTCACTCTCCTTCATGGATTTTGTCTTTATTTATATATTCATCACGTTCCATATTTTTGTGATTCAGTTATACGCATGTATGTATGTATGTATGTATATATAAAGATGTGCTCTCTCTCTCTCTCTCTCTCTCTCTCTCTCTCTCTCTCTCTCTCTCTCTCTCTCTCGTTTCGTAAGATCTCTGCAGTGAAAGGATATTCATTGAATTTTATAACAGTGCATAACATCAGTATTTGCGAATAGTGAATGCTGATTGCTTTGAAGAAAAATTCATCCGGGACTCATAAAATGGAAGGTCCGGGGAAGATTAGAATCTAAAAACATTATCTCTCTCTCTCTCTCTCTCTCTCTCTCTCTCTCTCTCTCTCTCTCTCTCTCTCTCTCTCTCTCTCTTCTAATATCTGTGATAGCTGATTAAACTGGGGTTTTAATTTTCAGTGCTGAATGAAACTACTATAAAAGTAAATTTGAAACTAGCATAGAAATAAATTTAATTTAAAGGTATTTTATTTTAAATATTAGCAGTAGGTTTGTTAGTGTTATACTACATGAAATAGCATTATCAATAGCACTCATATCAGTAGTAGCAGTGGTATTAATGGCAATAGTAACAGTAAAGGTAATTTAAATGATTCAGTAATAGCTGTTATGATTGGTGGTAACATGAAGTAGCATTGTCAGCGGCAGTAAATGCAGTAGTACCAGTAGCAGTAGCAGTAATAGAAGTAGTACTAGTAGCATTAATAGTAGCAGTAGCAAGGTAATTTAAATAACAGCAGCTCTGTTATTCGTGGTAGCTTGAAGTAGCATTATCAATAATAGTAATAGCAGCAGTACTAGTAGCATGAATTAGTAGTAACAGCAGAAGTACTAGTATAATTAGCATTAATAGCAGTAGCACTAGCAGTAACATTAATAGCAAAGTAGCAATCATAGCAGTAGCAGTAAAGCTATTTTTAAAAAATAGCTGTAACTTTATTAGCGGTGCTGACATGAAGTAGCATCATCAAATGCAGTAGTAGTATTACTAGTAGTAGCATTAGCATAGCAGCAACACTGCAGCATGCATTATTCTGCCGGCGCACCACAATACCATTAAAAAAAAAAAGGAAAAAGAAAAAAAAAGGAGTTAGCCCCACAGTATAATTCTAGCCAGGGACGAGATTCATGGCAAACGGTTATTGCTTTTCTGCATCAGGGAGCTTTTGCTGGGAGTTCGAAACAAAGTTGTAAAGTTATAAAAGTTATATATAACACGTTTAAAAAAAGAAAAAAAAAAAAAAGAAAAAAAAAAGAAGAAATATTACAATTCGATTTTTGGAAAGCTCGCTCGTATAAGTGACTTGTATTATTTGATTTGTTGAAGTGCTTTTTTTTTCATGGTGTCTATGTATTCGTTTCACAAACACACTTATACTCACACACACACACACGTGTGAGTAACATGCTGCTTTAAGTGATTCGTATTATTTTATTTATTGTCGTAGTTTCTGGTTTCACTCATTCTGTATTCGTTTCAAATACACACACACACACACACACGTGCGCGCGCGCGCGGGAATAACACATTCGATCACCGAAGAAAAGTACAGTAGGCTCTGGTCAATACTTGAATGGGTGACCACTAAGGAATGCCAGGGGCTGCCATCATATAAGCCCCTTGGGAATGAATGGAGAAAGTGGTGGTGCTTGCAACTTCATCCCGTAAAAACTTGCAGAAAACAGACGGGATTTAGGTTATATATTTATTAAGATTTCACACTGTTAGCTCACGGATGGATAAGCTCAGATCCTAGCAACCTCTTCATTTTGAAGGTATGTGTTAATTACAAGTAATTATACTTTGGTATAATTATTTTAACAATGCGAAGATTGCAGAACTTGGCCTTTGAAGCTCTCCACTAACTATGCCATCATATGACTTTCCATTCACCATCACTAACTAAAGCCGGTTTTTTCAATGTCCTTTGACAAACAACGGGAAAGCTATGCCATCTACTTGCCCTAGGCTGCACATGTGTGTGGTATAACCCCTGGTCGATCAGGCCATTGGTGGGAAAACTGTCCTTTTGTCCATAGATAACCTGACTAGAATTCTTGTCTGACCACAGTAACTTAACATTAGGGAGCATTAGGCATAATACATTCTTATTTAAGTTTGTTGTCAAATCGCTTATTTGGGTGTGATTGAGTATTGAAGAACACACTAAATCTGCTGTAGGCTTTCCTGCATTTATATGACAAATCGTAATTGCAGAAAAATTCCGGTGTCGCAAACATTATTCTCTTTCATTGTTTTGGGGTTGTAGCTGTATCATAACTGGCAGTTATGAATATTAATGTTCAAGTGTGGAAAAGTGATCTAATTCTGTTTGGGGAACAATTATTCCACACAGTACAGTAGCGAAAAAAAAAATTTTTTTTTGCGTTCGTCTTGAATGGTTAAGGAAAAAGGCACCGGAGAAAACAAAGTTCGAGTCAGTGTAAAAACGTGTTTTCGACCTTCATGAAGGTCCTCTTCAGCTGAAGAGGACCTTAATAAGGTCGAAAAAGCTCCTTTCTTATTTACATTTATTTACGTAAACTTTGTATTTTTACTGTGGCGTTTGGTTTAACCATTCCACGCAGTGCTGTTGTGATTGCAAAGTACTTTACTACAGATAGGAAAGCCTCTGCAAAGACAAAGAACTTCATAAAATTCTAGGTCGAATGGCGGATTGCTTTCAAGTTCTTCATTGGTTATGCATGAGTTCTATCTTTGTCCTGAATTATTCATGTCTGGTAAGAACGTTCTATATGCTATTAATTAATTTTCGTTGGTAGATAAATATGCTCTTTATTATGTTTATGATGAAGGTCGAGAGTTATATTTGGTTGATAATGATGGCACTTGTTATTGCATTAGTAATAACACTTAACTGTTATTAACTGTATTAATGATGGCAGTTAAGTGTTACATTTCGTCATTAGCGTGTCACTGTCATTTCACGCGATAGGATAGTATCGTAAATTTGCAAGTGATGTTTTCGTTCAGGATTCCTCAAGATCTTTTTGGTTGCTCGGAATCATAAAGAATTTTAGTCGCGTGACTATGATACCGAACTCAACGAAGAACGTAAGAATTAGCATCAAAACTCCTTTGAATATATAGTATATCTCTATTTTGGACTTATGTTTTTGGTGGTGTCCTCAATGCGAGATGAAATCAGAAGATGGACCATGAATTTCAAACTTCTCGTCGCTTTATCTGCGACGTTCCTAAAACTCTAATCTCCAAGTCAACTTTCGAACGAGAGAGAGAGAGAGAGAGAGAGAGAGAGAGAGAGAGAGAGAGAGAGAGAGAGAGAGAGAGGTGGGGGATGGAAAAGTAAAGGGACATTTGGCTACTCTCCCAAAACGAGATCTTCTGGGAAAAAATAAAAAATAAAAAAAACGAAAATTCTCATTGGCCATATCCGGCCAAATACCCAAGGCGTATCCTATTTGGAGACGGCGATGTCATTCATCTTTTCATTTTGAAAGGGTCGAAGGTGGCTTCGGAATCTGATTTGTGATAGTATAATGTATAATATGAGTATAGGCTTGTTTTGTGTATGTATTTTCTTGTACATATATCAAACGACAGATATACACTATCTGTGTATACATATACATACACACACACACACACACACATATATATATATATATATATATATATATATATATATATATATATATATATACATACATACATACATACATACATGCACACACACACACCACACACAACATATATATTATTATTATAGATTATATATATTAATTATTATATATATAATATATATATTTTTATTACACACTGATATACTTATATATGTATGTATGTATATATGTATGCATGTATACATTTACTTCTTTTTCATGAACGAGTATCTCAGAAAGGTGTTAGGCATCCGTTTCTAAGCAAATCTTTTGGAATAGAAGTGCTAACCTTACATAGAAGAGAGAGAGAGAGAGAGAGAGAGAGAGAGAGAGAGAGAGAGAGAGAATGAATGATAAAATCCCAGTGTCAGTAAACAATAAATATTTAACACATTTCATTTCCTCTCTCTCCCTCTCTCTCTCTCTCTCTCTCTCTCTCTCTCTCTTCTGAGCAAACTACGTGGCAAGATAACTTGAAAATCTCTCTCTCTCTCTCTCGTCTCTCTCTCTCTCTCTCTCTCTCTCTCTCTCTCTCTCTCTCTCTGGTCCCAATACCGTATGTCGGCCATCCTCGACGAAATAAGTCGAAGAAAAATTGTGCCCGAAACAACAATAACAGAAGCAGAAAGGTTGACTTAAAATATTCCGGTTCTTGGAAAGAAAATTGTCGACGAAACACGATTCACTTGGATCCTTTTCATTGAAGGAGAGAGAGAGAGAGAGAGAGAGAGAGAGAGAGAGAGAGAGAGAGAGAGAGAGAGACACTGAAAATTGGAAGCAAAAATAGACTTCTTCAATAACCCGAAATTTGATTCATTTTGGTTCCTATAAGGCGGAAGGACAGGAGACGGGTAGAGAGGGAGGGAGGAGGGAGGGGCATTGAACACCACCTTCCCCCCTCAACTCAGATCCCCCAACCACCCCCCCCCCCCCCCCCCCGACTTGCAAGGACGAAATCATGAAATGTTACCCACCACTGAAATCAAGCTATCCGGAGAAAATGAAAACTGTCAGTTAGCGGAGCGAAAGAAAAGCTATAAATTTCGAGTCGAAAATACTCCTCTCTCTCTCTCTCTCTCTCTCTCTCTCTCTCTCTCTCTCTCTCTCTCTGTAGGAGCTCTCCTTTCATTCAATTTTTTTTTTACTAGGAGCTGAAGGCGGCTTTGGGAAGGGCAAACACTAATGCCGTTTTGTAGCCCAGGCTCGAAGCATTCGAGTAAAAAAACTGGGAGGAGAGAGAGAAGAGAGAGAGAGAGATATCATTAACCCGACTAGTATAGTGGGATATATATGATATATTATATATATATATATTATATATATGTATGTATATATATATATTGATTAATGATTAATTGTATTCGTAACGACAATAGAAAAGTTTATGAC
This sequence comes from Macrobrachium nipponense, assembly GCF_015104395.2. NCBI lineage: Eukaryota > Metazoa > Arthropoda > Malacostraca > Decapoda > Palaemonidae > Macrobrachium > Macrobrachium nipponense. The sequence goes on along the minus strand of NC_087216.1, from coordinate 22,270,574 downwards.
TTCATTGTAGTCCTTGTTTTATTCACGTTACTATGGGGCGAATAGTATACAAAACCTTTTTCTTGAAATTATTTCCATGATTAAGTATAAAGTTACCTACGAAAGATGATATGGCTGGATGCGTAAGTTTCCTCTACATGTTAATTTGAAAGCACTTTAGCATGTGAATTTATATTTTGGTAACCATTATACATAAATTATATTACATCTATATACATATATATATATATATATATATATATATATATATATATATATATATATATATATATTATGTATGTAGTGCATATATGTATTTGTGCGTGTTTGTTTATAATTTCTGAAATACCTGCAACCAATAAATAAACACCCGAAATTAATTTGGACCGGATCGAGCGAACTCGTAGAAATGCCGAATCTCTCTCATTTAGATGGTAATTGGATATTAGAGCAATTACGATCTTTTTTTTTTAAATTCGGACGCGATAAAAATGGACCCTCTCGCCTGCCAGTTATTAGTAACGGGCGCGCAAAATGTTATTTTTTTTTTTTTATTCTCCTCGACACCTAATCTATTAGCGCATATTAGTCGTTCAATTAAAACTCTCTCTCTCTCTCTCTCTCTCTCTCTCTCTCTCTCTCTCTCTCTCTCTCCTGTTTTTAAGTGATTATTGGTGATGCGTAATTAGGGGGGCGTGTCTTCTTCTAGTGATTACGATTTGGGGTTAATATGATTGGATGCTCTTTTTATAATTTGGAAGGGCATCTGTCAGTTATTTACATACTTTTGAAAGAGTATAGCATACACGCACACATACGTGTCTATATATTATATATATATATATATATATATATATATATATATATATATTATATAATATGTATATTATATATATATATATATATATATATATATATATATATATATATATATATATAAATATATAGTCCCTTGAAACCCATATTGTAACGTAGGTATCCCTTGGGACTAATCGCTCCCAATTTAATCCAAAAAAGATTTTTCGCTCAGATAGATAGAAAGAGCATTTGATGTCTGGGCTGTTTCTAACTGAATGCCAATAGGTGGCCCCAGTGAAATACAAAACATTAGTCACTACTTATAAACAATTTGCCGAATCCACTTAGAAACGGTAAAGCGAAATCCTTTGCAATTAAACAAACTGTTTCCACGTACCTCAGCAGTGAGGTGTACCTTGCACGCATTCCAGCGATTCCAAGAAATTGACCTCTTCTATTCTCTCTCTCTCTCTCTCTCTCTCTCTCTCTCTCTCTCTCTCTCTCTCTCTCTCTCATTCTTTCCATTTCAGAGCCGGGCATGGAAGAGAATGGTGTAGAAGAGGAAAGACTAAAATGATAATTAACAAGTTTTGTTCAGTACTGGTATTCTCTCTCTCTCTCTCTCTCTCTCTCCTAGATTCGAAAATATGTCTAAAAGACTCGTGAAGACAGACCCGAAATCACTAAATCCATTTCAAGCCAAAACTACATGTTGATATATATATATAATATAATGATATATATATATATATATATAATATATAGATATATATATATATATACACACACACACACACACACACATTATATATATATATTATATATATAAAGAGAGAGAGAGAGAGAGAGAGAGAGAGAGAGAGAGAGAGAGAGAGAGGAAAGTAATGAAAATTGTTGAACATTGACATTACAGAGGTTCAGTTTCCCTCCCCATCGCCAAGGCAGAGAAATTTTGTTCCAAAGCCTAGCAATTGAATTCCATTACAACTTACTATAGAAACCGGATGTGGCTCAGCGGGCAGTACTTATTCTTCATTGGCAACCATTACCAGTAAGAGAGGAAACAGAACGCTTGAGGAATTTACGGTAATCGACTCAAAATTCTATAATGTTCGTCCTATCGAATAGCGGCATTTTCATCAAATCTTTATATCTATATTTCTCTTCCTCGTTTTTTTATGTTAACACTCTTCATTAAAAGGCAAAGATTGTTGAAATAAAGCAGAAATATAAATTTATTATTAGTTTCCTAAATAAAAAAAATCAAAACTTTGTGAAATAAAATATCCACAATTTATGTAATAACTTGTATGAAAGACAAAACCTTCTGTCCTTTACATAGAAATACAGTTTACTATATATTCGTGGATTTTTAATCACCAAACTGTTTTTCTCGAGATTCTGAATTTCTTAGCAATTATAACAATGCTGCAACATTCCAGGTCGCAGTACAGCATCTAGGACATGTAAATTTCAGAGTTAGATAGAGATTGATCATTGATATGGAACTTATCAGTTGTTGATTGACAGACAGATAGTCACTGGTGCATGGTTGACTGAGAAATTCAAAGACAGATAGACAGGTAGATACTAGAGATTTAGAAGAATCCCAAAGTATCAGTAGATTAATAGTAGGTAAATAGATAAGAATAGATAGGTATTGGCAATTGAAATTGATACATCAGGAGATAGATAAAAAAAAGTATCTTTCATCTAAGTACTAAGACATCTGGATTTGACACAACATTATCTTTAGTAAAAGAAAGACAGACAGAGAGAGAGAGAGAGAGAGAGAGAGAGAGAGAGAGAACATATCAGGCTTTCGACCAGGCTCATTTGGGAGATCAATATGGACGGAGGAAAGCCCGTTCACGTCCGTAACGGACAAGGAACACCGTTGTTGCGGAACCCCCTCCTCTTTTTTTTTTTTTTTTTCCGGGGGCCCGCCACCGATCTTGGCCCGCTGCCCGCCCAGCCTTATCTCTCTTTAAACTCATTGACCAGTTCCGGTTCAATTTTCAGATGATTTCCGATACCGGAAGGAGAGAGAGAGAGAGAGAGAGAGAGAGAGGAGATGAGAGAGGAGAGAGGGCAATGGGGAGGGGGGAATAGAGAGTTAGGGAAGGAAGACAAAAAGGACGATCAAAGAGAAAAAGGTGATTCATATTCTGACTTGAATGATTCTCTTCTCCCTCAAGTCGTCTTTGATATGATGATGCTGATTCATAAAGCGATTGGGGGGATGGGGGGCGGTGGCGAAGTTAGAGGGGAAGGGGGAGGGAAAAGGATTATAAGTAGGGGGAGGAGGGGCAAGTGCGTAGGAGGTAAGAGAGAGAGGGTAACTTGATGACGAGTTTTACGAGTCGTTTTGGCAGACATGTGTATCTCTCTCTCTCTCTCTCTCTCTCTCCTCTCTCTCTCTCTCTCTGACTGACTGAGAGGCACATATGTAGATAGGGCAAGCCCAACGACTTCTCCTTTGAAGGGAGGTTAAAGAAAAGTACCGAAATAGGAGGTAAAGACATCGTCAGTAAAAATAAAATTCAAAATTAAATTATCTCAAGTGATAGGCAACTACAGATTTTATAATGCTACACACACACACACGCACACACACACACACACACACACACACACACACACAATGAATTTGTTAAGCACTAACAGCCTGTTAGATAGTTTTCCCAAAGGTTTTCACTAACTTTCTACTGTGATCTCCTTAAGAAGCAAGTTTTCTTATGGAAACTTTATACACACACATGTATATACGTATGTATGCATTGTATACGAAGCTTGACCTAAAAAAAGAGAAATGAATACGTACTCCCTTTATCGAAAGCCTTAATGAAAGAGATATAAGAAATAGTCAACCACTCATGCGGCCTCTAGTGAAAATCGTTGTTACCAAGGAGACAAAAGAGATAAAAACAAAATTAAATAAAGATATAAAAATTCAGTCCTTCATTCTGTTCCCTTCTGACTTCAAATTAGGAGCGCCCCAAGAGAGAAAATGAAAATTTGCCATTTGGTCTTCATTTCGAAAAACAAAAACCTATCGCTGACGGAATAGACAATTTGCTCTCTCTCTCTCTCTCTCTCTCTCTCTCTCTCTCTCTCTCTCTCTCTCTCTCTCTCATCTTTCTTAGTAGATAATGTAAAAGAATAGATGAAGGGAGTGGCTTAATTATTTATACTCCGACTGCAAGGATTCTCTCTCTCTCTCTCTCTCTCTCTCTCTTCTCTCTCTCTCTCTCTCTCCTCATCTCATCTTTCTTAGTAATAATGTAAAAGAAGATGAAAGGGAGTGACTTAATTATTTATACTCCGACCTGCAGGATTCTCTCTCTCTCTCTCTCTCTCTCTCTCTCTCTCTCTCTCTCTCCAGCAAGTGAGAAGAATCAGAATACGCGAGAGATTGAGGGAGTAGGCATTCGATTTCGCTCTTAATGGTTGTATGTTTTGATCTATTGTCTTAAGATTTTTGTTAATGTGAAGAATAATGGGATGTGGGGACGGAATGCCTTTATTTACCTCAGTCATAAAGAAAACAATAAGACAATCAAGACAACGACAAAGACTATGGGATGCGAAGACAATTGCCCAATTAGACAACTCCTGGACAAAGGAAAATAAAGAATTTTTTTCAATCATTTAAAAGCCGATGGGAAGGGAACTAAGATTTTTTCCCACTCATCAATAGCCTTGACGAAAGAGGAAAGGAAGACTTCAGTGTTTTATTATTTAAAACCCAGCGGGACATCAAACCAAGGGCTTATTAATTATCATATGAACTGTTAGGCTTAGTGAATAGCTGAGTTATGGTCTTTGCTGAGTGGCTTTGCTTTTTATATATATATATATATATATATATATATATATATTTATATATATATATATATATATATATATATATATATATATATATATATATTGTGCTTTTGTGTTTGTGCATCTACGGACTTGTGTCAAGAGGAGTAACTACCTTAAAAAAACTAACGAACGTCAACAACTTAAAGCTTCCTTAAACTACAGGAAAAAACTCGCTTTCAGTCTCCCGAACCTTCTGTTCATTAAATCGCAGTTTTTCTCTTGTCTCGGCTCACTTGGGTCACAGAGAACCCAATATTCAAATTTCCGCTCTGATGGTGATCAGAAAAGGATCTCTGGGGGAGAAGGCTATGGGAAGAAGTCTCGTCAAGAAGGCTCTTGAGCAAGTTCCGTAATCTGATAAGAGAAATAGGTCTCTGGAGAAGAAGGTTATGGTAAGATGACTGGACGAGAAGGCTCTAGAGAGGCCGAGGTTCCAAAGAAGTCTCTTTAGAGTCTCTTTAGAATAAGGCTCTTGATAAATTCCTTGATTCTTACAAAATTAAAAGAAAAATAAGTCTCTGGAGACGAAGGCTATGGCAAGATGACTGGACGAGAAGGCTCCTGAAAGCACAAGGTTCCAAAGAAGTCTCTTTAGAGTCTCTTTAGAAGAATTCTCGACAAGAAGGCTCTTGATAAATTCCCTGATTCTTACAAAAATAAAAATAAAAATCTCTGGAGAAGAAGGCTATGACGAGATGACCAGACAAGAAGGCTCCTCAGAGTTCAGTAGATCCCAAAGAAGTCTATTTAGAGTTTCTATAGAAGAAGGCTCTTGATAAATTCCTTGATTCTTAAAAAAATTAAAAGAAAAACGTCTCTGGAGAAGAAGTCTATGAGAAGACGACAGGGCGAAGAGACTCCTAGGTCCCAAAGAAGTCTCCTTCAGAGGAAGGCTCTGGAGAGAAGACATGATAAAGAGGGTTCCATCAAAGAAGGCCTTTGGGAGACAAGAAGAAGAACCGTTTGATGAAGGCGTTTTAAACACCATTAAGTTCACGAAAAGAAGGAGCTTGACATGAAGGTTTCAGAGAGAAAGAGAGAGATCACTTAAAAGAGAATGCCTGTAAATGCTACGTACTTATCAGCTGCGTTGAAATAAACTGATTTGATTTTTGTAAGTCTGGCCAAAGCCAGACACAGGCACTTGCAACTATTCGGTGCATAAAATGACAATGATGGAATTGGAGTGGTTGGAGAGCGAAATTGAAGAAAGGAAATAGGAACGTAAGTAAAATAAAAGGCTTAAAAGTCGGTGAAACGACTATGGAACGATGCAAACTACCTTCGGTAGTACCTACAGTGCACCACGTGAGTTGCACTGACGACACGGTGGCCGGTAACAAGGTCACAGGAAAATATGTTAGAAATAAGTCACAATTTTGGCTAGGAAAAAACGTCATCGCAGGAAAATAAAATGTTAGAAATAAGTCCATTTTGGCAAGGAAAAAAAAGTCTCAGAAAAAAAACACATTAATTTACAGTCTTTTGTTTGTTTTTACGGCAAACCCCCCCCCCCCCCCCCCGCTTGTACTTACACTGCAAAGGTAGATATATACCGGGTTTAAAACCCTTTGGGGGTCACTAAGAAATATTAATGTGATTTTTTTCCTATTAATTTTTTCCTGTGGATTCGACGACACTGTCCTCTTAGGGGGAAAATAATTTGTGGGATTCTGGTCCCAACTACTCAGTCCGTAACGCGAGAGGCGATATCCTCCTCCATAATTGTTCTTCCTGAATTAATTCGGTGGGAATCGAACTGGAATATTTGATTACTAACATTAGGAATTGATTACCAGTTATGGATGAGTTTATGCAAGGTCTCCTGGGTCCTAATTATTATCGAAGGAGAGAGAGAGAGGAGATAGAGAGAGAGAGAGAGAGAGAGAGAGAGAGAGAGTCAGCTATCAAGACTCGAAATCTTTAATTTACTGAACAATCGAGAAAGTTATATAACTTCAGAAATGGAATTATCCCAGAGGTTCCTAAAACTTTTATGGCCCAATGATCTCGTTTTTTATATTAATGCCGTCTCTTAATGATATTAAAGCGTTATATACGATTAAAGGGGATTTTTCATTGTATCTATATATACATAGACATATATATGTGTGTTCATTCATATATATATATATAGTATATATATATAGATATAATATATATATATATTATATATATATATATATAATCTGTCTATCTATCGATCTATATATATATATATATATATATATAATATATTATATATATCTTTATATAGATGCGTATGTGTGTGGTGTAAAATTGGTATAAAATAATTTCGTTGTTATTCAAACTTGCAAGTAGTAAGAAGAAGAAAAAACCACTTTAGGAAAAAAAGAAAAAAAATACCGCCTCGCCTAAATTTCCAAGAAAAAGTCGTCTCCAAGTTCCCGATGAGGAAAGTTAATTGTTAGCTGGTCATTAATTAGAATAGTCAGTCTCAGGTCAGCAATTAACCTGGTTTTTTCCTCCGTCACTTAGGCAGCAACCTCACTCCATTTACCGGCATTTCCCACCTCCTCCTCCCTCCTCCTCCTCCTCTCCTCCTCCTCGGCTTCCCTGGGAAGAAGGGAAAGTGGAAGGGGGGGCGGGCGGGATGGGAATGGTCCTTACCCTTGCAGGCACCATTTTTTTGGGAAAAGCAGAAGATTTCTTAACTCTATTTTCCTCTTTAAAGAGAGTTCGGGTCACGAGGGGAGGGGAGGGGAATAAATGACAAAAAAAGCTCCTCTCTCTCTCCTCTCTCTCTCTCTCTCTCTCTCTCTCTCTCTCTGTCCTTTCAGTCTAACATCACTTTGAATACTGGCATCTCTCTCTCTCTCTCTCTCTCTCTCTCTCTCTCTCTCTTCGAAAAAAAGGGGCCGGTGACAAAGGACCTATTTCTAGTGAAGGGGAAAAGGGGGCTGGGGAGAAAAAGGGCCTGGAAAAAGTAGGTGGCCTTTGTTTCCGGCATCTGGGGAGTAAACAACTATGTTGGGGGAAAAGTCCCCTTTCTTGTTGCTCCTATAATATCCTTTAAGGATGCCGAGGGCTTCCGTTTTTGAGGTTGGGGATGAAAGTCCCAATATTTCAAGAAATGGACTAAAAACCGTCCGCATTTCATAATGACGTTTTAGACTCGAGTCAAGGTTGAAGAGAGAGAGAGAAGAAGAGAGGAGAAGAAAAAGATACTCTAGGGCTGCATTTGGTTACGAGTGTTTCTCTTGTGATGATTAATTATACATATATAGGATATATATATATATATATATATATTATATATGTATATTATATATAATATATATATATATATATATATATATATACGTGTGTGTTTGTGTGTGTGTGTATATATTTAGATATATATATATATTTATGATATATATATATAATATAATATATATATATATATATATAATATATATATATATATATATACATATACACATACATATATGTAATATTCTTCCCTACTGGCATTTAGAGTTTTCATCTCCATAACGTTGTATTTATACGCAGGCACGCATGCGCGTTACCTTATTTACCAACAAAGCGAATAACGTTAACATCCGTCGAAAAAAAAAAAAAAAATCTCTATTTCGCCTTTATGCAGTGTCACGTACAACTTCCTTAATTCGTTAATGGCCGAGAATTCGTATAACCTTCCATATCTCACCGGGGGGTTGGGGGCGGTTGGGAGGGCGATCTCAGGAGACCGACTTGTTTGTCACGGATCGAGCGACATTAAACAATGCTCGGAGACACTCGAACAAACACGCGCTCAATCCTGTTTGTCCTCCAGTCTCTGAGAGGACAGAGACGTCCTCTCTCTCTCTCTCTCTCTCTCTCTCTCTCTCTTTTATCAGGTGATTCTTTTACGGTCGAGCTGGTAATGTCAATGTTTATTCTGTATCGGAAAGAAGAATGACGGGGGGTGAAGGGCGGGGTGGGGTGCGGGGGGGGTGGGGGGGGGGGGGGGATGTTTTGTACTGTCATTTTTTGCGTACGTCATTTTACCGTTAGGCATTTGTTTTCTGAGCGATCGGACGCTATATATGTTCTTGTGATTACAAGAATCATGGGGTTCAAGTTTGATCTATACGGTATTGTTATTTATTTTGGGAATACCAGGCTGGCAATCACGTGGGCATTTCTCAAAAGCCATTGTGAATTATGACCTTGCCTCATCCTTTAGTTATTGCCTCACAGAACGGTGATGACAGGTAAATAGCACCAATCACGTTATCAACATGGTTGCATTAGATATTGTTCTCGAGTATAAACCTACTTGTCTATTTAAAAAGAAGCTTGTGGAAGCAACGCGATTTTACGGCACTTAAACTCAAGATTTTTTATAGGACACCTTTTTAACCGTATTAAGGTTCCACGCCTTAGGAGCCTTTGCCTGTATTAACTCGATTTCTGATCTTCCCATCCCTCTTTTGGAGAGGCCTTCCTGCTTATTGATACAAATGAAATTTACGTTGAATATTTTAACCAGTGCTCACGTGAGAGTAAGGAGATGTTTCCTATTTCGTATGTGATTATGTTATGTATTTTATAAATTTAAACATTTGCATACATACATACATACATACATACATACTACATACTCATACATCATATATATATATATATATATATATATATATACATATACATATACACACACGTGTGTGTCTCTGCGTGTGCTGTGTTTGCCTCGGTGTATGCATCTATTTATGTATGTGTAAAAATGTTTAAATTTATAAAATACATTTACATAATCACATTATAAATATATATTTAGGATATACATACACACATACACACACACACACACATATATATAATATATATATACACACACACACACACACACACACACACACACACACAATACAGACGTGCATACACCGACGCAAATACATAGCACACACATACATATGTATGTTTGTGTACATATATATGTATATCTAAATGTACCTGTATACGTATGTACCCACCAGCCTAACACATTAAACCACACTACGAAAGGCCCCGCCAAGCTCGATGTCAGCTGGGAAAAAAAAAAAAACTTTATGACCATCTGTAAATTTCAGCTTTTTCCAGCCAATATTAGGAAAGTTGTGGCGGACGAGGGAATAAAATACTATTATTGGAGTTTCCCTTGATCATTCCGTCTTTCCCTTATTAAAGCCAAATATTTCCGTTATTGCAGCGAGAGACGAGGCGTGTGGAGATTCAGCATGAGTGTGACTCTCTCTCTCTCTCTCTCTCTCTCTCTCTCTCTCTCTCTCTCTCTCTCTCTCCCCGAGGAACGCAACGAATGTGAAAACATGGTACTGATAAATGTAATCACGCTCTCTCTCTCTCTCTCTCTCTCTCTCTCTCTCTCTCTGGCCTGATTGAATTTGCATGTCCTAGTTTTTATGTATCTGACTGATGAAAGATTTGCTATGAACTAGAGTGTATATATACATACATACAGACATATATATACATACATATATATATATATATATATATATATATATCATACATACATACATACATATATATACATAAGTGTGTACGTGTGTTTTATGCATAATTGTCACAAGAATATTCGCGCGCAGAAATGCAAACCAGAACACTGTACAAGGAACACGGATGAAAGAACAACACTTATCACTATAATTCACTTCAGTTACCATAAACATTATCTCTCTCTCTCTCTCTCTCTCTCCTCTCAATCTCTCTCTCTCTCTCTCCTCTCTCTCTCTCTCTCTCCGAGAAACACAACGTATATGAAATTATGGTATTGATAAATGTAATCAGTCTCTCTCTCTCTCTCTCTCTCTCTCTCTCTCTCTCTCTCTCTCTCTCTCTCTCTCTCTCTCTCTGTCTTTATTCCCAGATGGGAAGTGCAAATGGAGCTTTTCAGAGCCTTCAGCTTTAACGACACTACTTTTTCATCTGGTAACATAACGAGTCTCCATAAAGAAAAAAATGAATCATCCAACTAGCATTCAACAACTAGCAACGAAAAAGAATCAGGACCCACGATTCATTCCAACAGTGTGAAGAAAAGGTCGATTATCCTACTGGAAAAAATAATAATGATTCATTCTCCACCAAATCCTGAAAAAATTAATAGGTTCTTTAGTCAGAAGTAATTATGATTCGTCCTAATAGTTAATGTAACGGGCAAGATTCATCCTACTAACAAGTGAATAAAGGAAAGCTAATTTACTCAAATATATATCCTACTGAAAGAATGATAATGATTCATGTCACTAGCAACACACGAGGAAGAAGGAATAGATTCATTAGTAAAAACTACCAAAAGGTTCCTTCTACTAGCAAAGTTAAAGCCAACGATTCATCCTACTAGCAAAAGGAATTAAGGAGTAATAATTTACTCCGTAAAACATATGAAGGAATAATGAAAAGTAAGTACATAAATAACTGAATAAATAAATAAATAGATAGATTAACAATGATAGGTCTTTCAAAATGTATTCCCACCAAAAATTGGGAAAAAGGTTGATGAAATACCTTGTGTAATTTCATAGTTTGAACACTGGTACCGCCAATAAATACACTCGAGCCCCCACGTATGAATAGAGATGCGTGTTAGCATATAAACAAACATTATATATACGCGTTTATAATAGTTATATTTCACGTCCCTGACAATGGCTTACAATGCAAGTGCTGCATATGCATGCGTGTAATTCAAATGAAGGGGAGAGAGAGAGAGAGAGAGAGAGAGAGAGAGAGAGAGAGAGAGAGAGAGAGAGAGAGAGAATAGTTTTGCCGCACACGAGGTAAAGGTTAAAATCTGCTGTCTCATGATGAGTAAAAGGCGTATGCTTTTCCATTTAATATATAAGAATATATTAGCGGCTAAATTTCCTATTCACTGTTAAGGATTAGCTGCTCACTATTTTGTTTGACATTACAGATTATCTACTCAGTTTCTTGGTAAATAATACAGAAAAATATTAAAGTAGAAAAGTGTTTATAATTGCCAAAGCCTGCCTTCAGCAAAGCGAGAGGACGTTCAGCTTACTAAAGGTCTTCTTTGTAGGATTTTGTAGGATGTAATGACGTGTAACACTCTTGCGTTGTAATCCTATTTTCTCTTCCAATTCAGTACCTCATACGCTCTTCAAAAGGCGTAATTTAGATGAGATTCTGTATTAGTCTTTCTGTGAATACGTTCTAAGTTTAGTCTACTTAGTGTCTTTATAGAAATGTTGTGACCTTCTTCGTTTTGTGGTGGGATCTCTAATCTCTTATGCTTCAGGGCTGATGAGATACAAGAGATCAGTTAAAGAATACAATCTTGACTCCAAATATAGTTTTAAGTTCTTACAAACTCTAGTTATTAGAAACAAACCATCGAAGAGAAGTCAGGGAAAGATTGAACGTATATATTCACATTATCACCGCTCATACCAAAATATTTATAGCACCTCAGTGGCGTGATCAGTATGGTCTTGGCCTGCCACCTCGGTGGCCACGAGTTCGATTCTCGGGCATTCCATTGAGGAGCTAGAGATGTGTATTTCTGGTGATAGAAGTTCACTCTCGACGTGGTTCGGAAGTCCCGTAAAGCCGTTGGTCCCGTTGCTGAATAACCATTCTGGTTCCATGCAATGTAAAAACACCATACAAACAAACAAACAAACCAAAAGGCTTATAATTCAGACATAAAGGGGGAACATTCCACCATTTAACTCCCAAAGGAAGTTTCCCGTTTTGAATTTTATGACTCTATTATGAACGAATCATTTCTGGGGAAATGGAGGGAGTCGCCAGTGTGTATATTCCGCGGACGCGATCAATCTCGAAAGATTTTTCATCTCGTTTTTTTGCCAGTTTGATCGTTTCTGGCTTTGTTCCATAAGCAAAGAGGAAACATAAAAGAAAAAAAGATTAATAATTGGTGGCAGAATTTTATATTTTTCAAATTATGTTACGTCTAATTCGTCATTATATACATGTGTATATATGTGTGTGTGTGTGTGTACGTGTGTTTAGTTTTCGTATTAGCATTCTTTTTATTGTAGTTTGAATTACAATACTTTAAATTCATCATTTTATATGCTCTTTTAAGGACGTACAGTTTTCTCATTGGCAATTCATTTTGTATAGTTTAAGAACAGAAGTTCCCAATGTTTAAAAACGACATTACATGTAATGCGTCTTTTTCTATATGGAATGTAAGCAATTTTATTGTTCTGAATAGCCCCGATTTTTTATGTAGTTTGGGAACGCAGACTCGGGACCCGAAGCTACCACTGTGAGCTTTCAGTCCTTTCAAACTAATTTTCTGCGATCTATTCCCGATTTACTTCTTTCTCTCCTAAATCTCGTCTCTTCTTTACTCTCTCTCTCTCTCTCTCTCTCTCTCTCCTTCGTTCCGGCGCCATTCTATTATCACGCTCGTGCAGCAGCGTCCTTCGTAGAATATTGGCTCGATCTATCCTCGTTGCGAAAGTACCAAACAAGCGGCAAGGTGCAGAGAGAGAGAGAGAGAGAGAGGAGAGAGAGAGAGAGAGAGAGAGAGAGAGGACCACAGTTATTTTTAGACGGGCAAGAAAGGAAGGAAAGGAAATCTTAGTTAATTTGTAAGAGAGAAAAGGTAATTTTTCAATGAGAGAGAGAGAGAGAGAGAGAGAGAGAGAATAGAATTTCAATTACTTTCTGAAACAGAGAAAAGATCATAGTTACTTAATGAGACAAACAGATAGGCATGGAAAAAGAGATAAAACCTGAATATTCTCTGAGAGAAAGAAAGGCTTGTTTACTTTGGGGGAGCAGAATCGTTCAGCAGTAAGTGTGAAGTCTCTCTCTCTCTCTCTCTCTCTCTCTCTCTCTCTCTCTCTCTCTCTCTCTCTCTCTTTGTAAATCACGAAAGGAAATAAATTGTTTTGCGTGGGAAGCCTAGAGAAGGTTGCATTCAATTCCGTATTTTCCAACCAAGATAGGAAGCTCGGCCGAGAAAGAATAAGGAAGAAAGAATAAGGAAGAAAAAGGGCTTCGGAATGGAAGAGAAATGCAATTGTCGCCGCGTGCTATTCCCCTCCCCCTCCCCCGCCCCCACTATTCCCCTTCCCCTGCCCCCCCTTCTCCCTCCCCACCTCTCCCCTCCTCCCACCGCCACCTCCCCCAACACGAAAAATAAACGAAGTGAAAGATTGGGCTTGGCTGGGAACTGTGTGATTGTGTAAGTGCAGGTCCTGCAGTAGCGGCAGTCGTATGTGTCAGTTTGTTTTGTGTTTGTGTGTTTGTGTATTTGTGTTTTTGTTATATTAACTGCTACTGTGTTTGATGTTTTATTAATGAATTATTCCACTGACTTCTTTAGCACGGAACGCTTTTTCACATCTTTTTCGGAAGTGAAACTGAAAGCTGTGGTTCATTTTAATAGAAAATTATTATTCCTCTCTCTCCTCTCTCTCTCATCTCTATCTCTCTCTCTCTCTCTCTCTCTCTCTCTCCGGTGTATTATTACTAAGCAGCGTTTTTACCACTTGTCTTAGTTTTTTTTCTGAAATTTTTGGATTTTGATTTGACTCGGGAACACATTCAGTTGAGTGTCTACTTTTATTAATTTTTATTCTGGCTTTTTTTCATTTGTTATATTAGGTTTTATATAAATATAAGTATACATAGAGTGCATAGTACATACCCCACAACACCACACATACATATATACTATATATATATATATATATATATAGTATATATGTGTTGTGTGTGTGTGTGTGTGTGTGTGTGTGTGTGTGTTGTGTGTGGTGTGTATATATGTGAATTTATAATCATACATATATTCTGGCTTTTTTTCATTTGTTATATTAGGTTTTATATAAAACTAAGTATATATAGAATGTATAGTACACACACACACACACATGTATATATATTATATATGATATATATAGTAATAAGAATATATTACATACATATATATTACATACATATTATGAGTTGTGTGCACATGACTATACATAATTCATCATATCTAAGTACATATATACACATACATAGATAAACCTATACTCATATACACATCCACACCCAAGCAGTTCTTCATGGCCATGCAGACGTTCATAAAGTACGCTAACGGCCAAATCCCATTACACGACACCAACAACTTTTGACACCAGGCGACGACGACAACGTCCGCATATCTGGGCGAGAGCGGCGGGAAACCCCATACAGGAAACATTCGTTACGAGGAATGAGGGCGGACGACAATGATGCACCCTCTAGCTGAATACAGGACCATTGTGTAACATTCCCCTCTCTGCCTCTTTGCCTCTTCTCGCAGCCTCTAGGTCCTTCAGGAGAAGTGTGTGTGTCTTCCTCTCTCTCTCTCTCTCTCCTCCTCTCTCTCTCTCTCGTAGAAGAAGGGGCGTAAGTAAGATTCCTTAAAATCAAAAGTTCTCTCTCTCTCTCTCTCTCTCTCTCTCTGCTATAACTCTATAATTCACCTTCACCCCTCCCCTCTTCCCTACTGTCTACCCCATTCTCGTTGACGGGGTGTTTTTTTTTATTTTTTTTATTAACAACAATGAAATCTTAAGAAAGGAGGCGAAGACTTAAGATTTCATAAATTCAAAGTTTTCTCAGGGCGTTATCTTCTCTCTCTCTCTCTCTCTCTCTCTCTCTCTCTCTCTCTCTCTCTCAGCAGCAGCACAGCAGCAGCAGCATCAGCAACAACAGCAGAGCAGCCATTAGGTAAAGGGGCCAAGTGCCACATCCTTCCTACTTTATTCTTCTCTCTGTATTTTTTCATCTCCCATATTCTTCCGCTAAGGAGGAGAGATCTCTTTACAGAAGTAGTGGAGTTGGAGATTCTGCCTTTTCAGTTTTAAAGAGTGGTGGTCCGTGCATTAGCATCTTACTCTCTCTCTCTCTCTCTCTCTCTCTCTCTCTCTCTCTCTCTCTCTCTCTCTCTCTCATTTAGATAAATGAACAAAGAACAAGTAACAAAACAGCCCACGAAATGGGAAGCATTAACCAAGAAATTTTCAAAACTTCTCTCTCTCTCTCTCTTTTAGATAAAAGAACAAAGAACAAGTAACAAAACAGCCACGAAATGGGAAGCACTAACCAAGAAAATTTCCACATTTTGCAAACTACAGCGTGTTAATTTCCCAATAAGAATGAGAGAGAGAGAGAGAGGAGAGAGAGAGAGAGAGAGAGAGAGAGAGAGAGAGAGAGAGAGGAAAATATTGTTCATATTGCCGTTTCATCGTTTTTTCAGGCAATATAAAACTTCGTTTTTAAGTTATTTTTATTCGCCTACTGCATTCCATATATATCTTATTGCTCTCTCTCTCTCTCTCTCTCTCTCTCTCTCTCTCTCTCTCTCTCTCTCTCTCTCTCTCTCTCTCTCTCTCTCTCTCATTTAGATAAATGAACAAAGAACAAGTAACAAAACAGCCCACGAAATGGGAAGCACTAACCAAGAAAATTTCCAAAATCTCTCTCTCTCTCTCTCTCTCTCTCTCTCTCTCTCTCTCTCTCTCTCTCTCTCAGACAAATGAACAAGGAACTAGTAAAAAAACAGGCCACGATATGGGAAGTATTATCCAAGAAAACTTCAAAAAAGAAAATAATAATAATCGAGATGAAAACTGAAAGGGATAAACAGAAGTCTGTTTCCTTACTGAAGCACTTATTCCCTTTATTTGTATTTGCAATTATAACCTTCACTAAGATGTCCAGTTCCTATTGCTGGCCAGAAGTTTTGATATCAGCTGATTGGCTGTTAATTTTGTGCCGTCATTCATACGAGCCCTCAGATTTCGTAGGTAAGGTTTGCCAGGTTAACGCTAATTATCAGCTCAACAAACACAAACCATGTACCGCACAGATACCCACGTACAGTCCTTAGGTATGCTGTAGATAGACTGATATAGATTTTCGTGGTAAGTCTGCTATCAGCCTTTGATATACGAAAAAGATCAATAACAGATTCTGTTGCTTTTATGTAGAACATTACTATGTTTCTTTCTTTGAATCTTCGGTTGAAAACCTTTATGGGGAGAGTCGACAGGCTATAAATCCAAGAGGGCTCCAAAGGGAAATCAGACTGGAGAGAGAGAGAGAGAGAGAGAGAGAGAGAGAGAGAGAGAGAGAGAGAGAGAGAGAGAGAGAGGATAAAGGAAAAGTTGATACATAAATAAGTACGAAGAAATGATAAAAGAAAACGATACACCTGAAATTCAGGAGACGTCAGCAGAGAGCAGGTATAGATTTCCTCGGCGATTAAATGGATATCAGATGATTCCACAACTGCACTGGCCAAACTATTCCTTATTTTAGTTGTAGCCGAGACATCTGAGCATTTAAAATTGAGCTTTTGTGTGCAACATATCCACGGAAATGCATTATTCACTGGCTGTACTTATGCACGAATACACAAACATACAAACATCCACGACTGAAGAACATATTCACTCACGTTGCAGCTTAGTCATACACACCCAGCTTTTTAACTGTACAAACAAATGCACACACACACACAACACACACACACACACAAGCACGCGGGACCAGGGTAAACGAAGATAAGTGAGCTCCAGTGCCCTCTCGCAGGCCCTTCTGCTTATTTGTCGAAAGTGGAAGGTGCAGAGCATCTTACTCGTCCTGCAAACACAGGTTGAATGTGGTCCTGCAGCCCACAGTTGAAAGAGGGTTCCGGCTAAAGCAAAGAGGGTCTTGATAATAATTCTTCGCTTGTTTAGAGATGCTGCTGCATCTCTGGGCTGTTCATAGAGGCTCGCTTCCGGGTTGTGTTTCCTTTATTATTATTATGATTATTATCATTATCATCATCCAAGGAGATATTTTTTGGAGGAGGGGGTGGAGGGCCTCCATCTACAGGCTGGGACCGGAATGATTCATCAGGGATAGTTAGTCATTATTATTATTATTATTATTATTATTATTATTATTATTATTATTATTATTATTATTATTTTGGTGGTAATTGTACAATTAAGTCCTGTATATCATGTAAGCAAATTTACCAAAATGTTCTTCAAGTATCTCCTAGCAATACTTCGGCACATGAAATTACACTTGACATTTTCAGCAACTTTTTAGGTTTTTTGTTTTTTTACAGGCGTTAAAAAATTCATAGTCTCCTTGCACAAAAATATAACAGTGGAACGTATCAAGACATTGTAGATATTTTCAGCGGATAATTTTTCAGAATTGTTGATTACATTTTCTTCAGTAATGACTCCATATAGTTGTTTGTAGGATAAGTATACAACTGACAAAAAGGACAGAAAAGAAGACACTGATAATTGTACAAATATTTGGAGAAGAAGAAAACAAACGTTCGCAGTAGAAGAAGCAATGTTGTTTCTACAGTACAGTAAAGAAAAGAATTATTAAACAGAACACAAAAAGTGACAATTTTAACGTTTTTTGGTACCGTTGCTACATAACGAAGCGCGATAGGAAATTATAATTGCATATATACTGACATCATCTCTGTTAGTAAGGACGAGTCCAGAGGCCCCCACCATTCTATTAGAACAAACATCTGTAGTGGCTAAACGTTATTAGGAAGCCAAACGATTGACGAAGCTTCTTAAATGTCTTTAATTAGATCCTGGAATACAATCAGCACATGGAGGACAATAGGAGGACTCTCCCTTTCTCTCTCTCTCTCTCACTTAATTTGTCAGTATATCTATCAAACGGTTTTGTTTGTATATCATCAGGTATTTTAATCATTCTCTCCCTCTCTCTACTATCCTTCTCTCTCTATCTCTATTTGTCAGTATATGTATCCAAACGGTTTTTGGCTTGTTTATCATCAGTATTTCCTCATTTCTCTCTCTCTCCTCTTACTCTTCAGTATATCTATCCTGTGATTCAGTTTGTCTATCATTAGTGTTTTTTCATTATATTCTCTCTCTCTCTCTCCTCTCTCTACTCTCTCTATCTCTCCTTTGTAAGTTATCTGTCCGGGTGCTTTTGTTTTGTTTGTTGTTATCATCAGTATTTCTCTCTCTCTCTCTCTCTCTACCTCTCTCTTCTCTCTCTACTCTCTCTCGGGCCAGAAGGGAGCCGGTGCGTACAGACTTTCCCCGAGATCACCCCCCCACCCCGAAAAAGTGGTCTCCCGGGACAAAAATTATGAAATGTTAATTAGACTCTTTTTGGCATCTTTTTTCTCCCCCGGGCGAATTTCGCTTCGAACGAACGGAGAATTAAAAATGGGTTAATTGGCCGTTTTCCATAATTCGAGACGCAAATAAAAAGGACTGGGGTGGAGAGAGAGAGAGAGAGAGAGAGAGAGAGAGAGAGAGAGAGAGAGATGAGATAGATAATGACATAAAGTCAGATACAGGAAAAGAAAACATGATCAAAGCACTGAGAGAGAGAGAGAGAGGAGAGATGATTGACGAGAGAGAGGAGAGAGAGAGTGCTATGCACAAAATACTATTGACAAAAAATAAATGTTAGATAGACATTCTTATTCAGTTGGAGAGAAGAGAAGAGAAGCGAGAGCGAAATTCTAATGAAAGGAATCACTATTATTTTCTTTGCTCCACTCTACAAAAGCCTTTTGTGTAAGTAATACGGGAACTTGAAAAATTATTTAGAGAATTAACTTGGTGGTTCAGAGACCAGAATCAAAAGCTTCAGTGGCCCGGCCACATCTCTCTTCTCACTCTCTATCCTATCTCTCTCTCAGATGCAACAAGAGCTGTCGTTCGCCCTCGCGTATTTTTCGTTTTATGGAGCCGTTTTTTATTTCGTGTTTTCGGGGAAAACTGTTTTTCTTTTGTAGGCGTCTTGCGATAACAAATTTACTAGGAGTCTTGACTGATGCTATCATAGTCTCTTCTCTCTCTCTCTCTCTCTCTCTCTCGTCAGAGTTTTTCATATACGCCCATTAAACTGAATATAGAATATTTGGGCTTTACAATAAGCCAAAAGAATATTCTCTTCTCTCTCTCTCTCTCTCTCTCTCTCTCTCTCTCTCTCTCTCTCTGCTTGTGGCGAAAGCGGTACGAGTTCTCACACCTTTTAGTACGTCGGCGTTCGAAGCCAGTCTGAGTGGAAAAAGACGTTTTAGTTTTCTTCAACTACGAATTGCATTCCAGTTAACCTAAATAGCGAACAGAGTAAATGCGTGATCCAGATAAGTTGCGGGTTAAGGCGGGGAAAAAGGAAAAATGGAAAGAGAAAAATTCGGACGGAATAATAGTTCACCGTCAAATAGTTTATCTCCTCTTCCTTCTCTCTCTCTCTCTCTCTCTCTGCTTTTCAATTTTCGACATCACCCAGTCAATTACCATGCCTATCACAGTGCTGGCCAATCTTGAAAGCAATTCGCATTCAGTATGGAATTTTGATTTGAAAGATTTCTTTTGAACCAATTTATTGTTATTCTCTGACTTTCTGATGGTATATTTTTGATAAATATATGATTTCCGTGATAAATATCATGATAAACGAGTATCCCTTGTTTATAGATTAAGGGTGGAGCTGTTGTGAATATTTTAAATGTTTTTTTATAACATTTTCAGTGCTCTGGAAACTATTATTAATAAGTGGGTTTAAGTTATACCCGAAGTAGTATAGTAAACTAGGTATTGAACAATATTGTGGCTTGATCTGTGAATATAAAAAAATCACTCGCATATAAGTAAAAAAAAAATCTGTATTATTATAACAATATCAACGGGAAATGTTTTTGCCTTCAGTGTAATCGGGTTACAAACTGGCCTTTGCTAATTGAGGTTGAACAACTACATGAGAACTGGCCTATGAGAAGATTTTGCATTTAGAGACCGAAAGGAGTGTGTTCAATGCCTTAAAAGTCGCCCACAGGATGCCGGACTACGTATCGTGATCCAGTGACTTCTAAGGATCGTAAGATTGTCCGTGCTGACTTCTGTTAGTGACATAAGGCTATAGTGACTGTACGAAAGTAGGTGCTTGGGTATTGCAATAGAGCTCAGGTTAGTGTACACAAAGACAAACACAACACACACACACACACATATATATATATATATATATATTATATAATATATATATTTATATATACACATGTGTGTCTATTATATACATATATCTATATCTATATATATCTATATATATTTATATCTATATATATATATATATATATATATATATATATATATACATGTGTATATATATATCTATATATATATATTACTATCTATCTATCTTAATCTATTATATATATATATAATATATATACATATATATATATATATATATATAAGGTGTGTGTTTATTGCTGATCAGGAAAATTTGGAAAACGTGATGAATATACGTATAGTAAATAAAGGCAAAATCCACAAAGGACCGTAAAACAATGGAAATTCCCCGTGCACTTTAGGACGGGAGTCGAAAGGGGGGGCCTTGCCAGCGGTAATCATTGTTCCTGTTTCCTTCGTGTCGTCGCATATATATATATATATTATAATATATTATGCTATAGAATATTATATATATCAATATATATATAACCTTCCCGTTCTCATATATTTCATAATATCATGGTGGTGATATCATATTACCTACTCTACTCTTGTCTGTAAACCGCCTTCAGACGGCCAACTTATTTCCATGTACCTAATTCAGAATAGGTCACGGATTGGGGCATTAATTTTTTTTTGTCGTGGGGAAAAACGGGCGCTTTTATTATTATTTATTTTTTTTTTTTTTTTTTAAACCAAGATCTTTTTTCTGTATTTATCGTGATGGCAAGTTCCGGAGTAACACACACACACACACACACACACACACACACACACACACACACACACACACACACAACCACACACACACATCCCTTTCATGACAAATACCCAAAGGGAGTAAAACGCCAAATACATTATATATATATATATATATATATCATATATATATTTATATATATATATATATTTTTTGTTTATATATATATATATATATGTATATTATATATATATTATATATATATATCACCAGAAAGATATGTATTTTTTAGCCACTGTTGCAAGAACGGTGAAGGGTGGGTATCCGGAAAAGAAAAAACTGAAAAAAAAAAACTGAACAGACTTTTATATGTTACAGCTCTGCACAGACAGTTTTCCTGGAAAGTTCTACAAAAAATGGGTGGGGATTAAGAGGAACGAATTCCTTTAATGGGTGAGCTTTATGGTTCATGTAGTTTTTTTTCCTCTCACGTTGGCTCTGGTTTATAAATAATGGAGAAACGGTAAATAAGTTTCAGTCTACTCTCTCTCTTTTATGAAATATATGGTTTATAATTTATATATAATATATATATGCATCTTATATATATATATATATTATATATTATATTATATATATATATATATATTACTATATATATATATATATAATATATATAAAATTCTACATGCTCTTACTTGCCACCGTTCCAATGTACCGTTATAATTCAACCCGTAATAGACTTCTGTTAATTAGTGTTTACATGCCTGAAAGTCCAGCAAATTAAATTATAAATAAACAAATCTTGTTCTAGTCACAGGACTTAAAAATGAGAAAACTTCTTCTGACGTATATTTTTTCCCAACAGACGACATATTTACCATGAACCGGCTATTTGATAGTTGCGTGTTCCTGTTGCTGCGTAGCGCGTGGTTCTTTTTTTTTTTTTATTTAGGTTAAGAATATTTCGTGGTTATTGCAACTAGAGGTTTGGTTTAATTTTTTTTTTTAGGACATGAATTTTGGACTTATTGGAGTTCAGATTTTTTATATATGAGTAAAAAGTTATTCCGAGTTTGGCGCAGGGGAGAGTTTGTTTTTTACTCTGAGTACAGTTATTTCGTTATCGTTGTCGAATTGTGAAGAGAGAAAGCTACACACACATATATATGTGTGGATTTATAATACATACGTATATATCTGTATGTACACACATTACGTATATATATATGTATATAGATAATTATATATATATATATAGGTGATATATATATATGTATATATAGATAGATATATATATTAATATTATACATATACAAGTATGTATGTATGTATGCATGTACTTGAGAGAGAGACAATTCTGTAATATGTAAAATGTAAATGAGTTAAAACCGTAATTTTCTCCACACGCATTAACAAAAACGCCATGTTGAAAAACTAACGCAATTGAATTACATTATTACTCACTGAAGAGAAGTAATATGGCGCAGCGTGATGTAACGAACGTCCATTCATTACCTGCAATAAAGAGAAAATAATGTTAGGAAACTTTTAAGGCAATTGCTTTCAGATTTGTAACTTCCTGTCTAATTTCTCTTAGGCTAAAACGTTTACTAGATTATTATATAATATAAATGTGTTGATCAGGTAATGCGTCTTCACCAATATCCCTTTATTCTTCTTCTTCTTCTCTTATTGACATAGTATTTCCAATTTCGCTCCTAGGCCGCCTGTTTTTGACATCCCACTACCTTTATTGCCTAAACTACTCAGTAGCTCAGTCTGCTCATAATTTCATAATATTATCACGCCAAGACGTCAGGAAGGAAACTCTGTGAGTTAACTAGAAACCCCAGGAGAAAACACAGCTAGCACTCTAATTTGGGATGTTTTTGATAACCGAATTACCATTACAGAAAGAAAACGTGTAACATCTACATTCTGGTTTTGAAAATATTTCCTCTATTGTGCAGGTTTATGGTGATCATTTTAATATATAAAGTAATAGTAGTAGAAATCGTATGATGATCAACAGTAAAAACTGAAAAACTGAAATAGTTGTAAGCTAATTATGAATGTACATTACTTGGGGATGGAATTGTAGGTAAAGCTATTTCATCCAGACAGTTTGCAAGGACAAAGCAAACGCCAATAAACTCCTAGATGCCTTAATTAACGATAGCAACAAAACAACAAATCAGTTAAAATTCAATAACCTGTTATATGCCTTTACAATACCATTCCCGTAGAACAGATTAATTAAAATCATCTGTTGTATCGAGGTTCAGAAATATCCCCAAACCCGCAGTTTCGGAACTGACATAAATAACTCACACAAACACTCGTTCTACAAGATTCTCGGGAACTCGGTAATTCATTTATTGGTGGGTTTCGGTGGGAACCTGAGGAATGAGGATACCGCGAAGTCGGTAGTTATCGGGCCCTTAAAGATGCCTTGGTATTTACTCTCCCTGTATCTTCCGGCCGATTGGGGGGAGAGACAGCCCCCATAGATAAGGATATAATAAGGTTCTGTAATTAGTGAGGCTCAAAGGGTTGAATGAACTCAAAGGGTTGCTCTAGCTAGACCCAGCCAGTTTCCATTCATCTGCCTTCGTGTCCTGAGGACAGTGGGTGTATAAGCGTGTATATGTATGAATCTGTCCTGGTAGGACTATATATATATATTATATATATCTTGTTACACTTTGCTAACTCGTGTTCATCATCCTATGAATATACCTATATATATATATATATATATATATATTTATATATATAATTTATATATTATATATATAGATATCTATATATAAGATATTATATATATAGATATATATATATATACATATAATATATATATTATATATATAACTACTTATATGTATAATTGTTACACTTTGATAAACTTGTGTTCATCATCTTCATTGATATATATATAAGATATATATATATTATATATATATATTCTATATATATATATATATATATATATCTATATATCTTGTTACACTTTGCTAATTTTTGTTCTTCATCCTCATTGCTATCTATGAGCATAGGGGTCGGTTGCCTTCAATGCATAGTTCTCTATCTGTCAAAAGCATCTTCCTCTGTTAACCTTTTCATCTCTAAATCTTGCTAATTTTATCACGCCATTTAATCCTTCCTTCCCTCTAGACCAGGGGTTCTTAACAGTGGGTATCCGGGAACCACACGTGGGAGTTATGGGACTCGATCGCTAGATATTTATTTATATTTTATTTTAATGTGTCAAGTATACATGGGTACATTTTGTAAATAAATAACTATATAAAACTAATTTTTTTCTGGTATGTTCTATTCCTAGTCATTCATACCCAAACTATGTCTGAAACTAAGTATATTAAGTTATATTGTCAACAAATAGAACTCAAGTGTTTCAGATTCAAGGAGGACCTCTCCACACCTTCCTCCTCACACATTCCCACCACATGACCAGACCGCTGCAATCTCGACTCTCCTGCAATTCTAATTTCTTCATTTTCTAGCCTCGTGTATGTTTAAGCCTAAATTTTCTCATCTTTAGTGAAGCAGGAACGACCACCTGAACGGAGATCAAGAACTGACGGATTCTAAGGAGTATGGGTGACAGGGTGATTCATTACCTTCGTCATCTGCGTCAGCCAGTGATGAGTGAGAAATCTCTCCTTTCTTTCTTCTTTTCACTCGATATCAAAGAAATTCCATAATTGCTCTCGCACGGGATGAAAGGACTGAGAGAGAGAGAGAGAGAGAGGATGTGTGCGTATTTGTGCGTCTATACACGATATAAGACTGTGTGTTTACCATCTCCTACTGATACACACACAAACACAAACCACACACACAGATATATATATATATATATATATATTATATATAATATATATATATATATATATGTGTGTGTGTGTGTGTGTGTGTGTGGTGTGTGTGTCGGTGTGGTAATGAGGTACAAAATAATCAAGCTAATTCCTTTATCATTCTTTTATTATTTATAATATATGTGTGTGTGTGTATGAGAGAGAGATCCGAAGAGAGAGAAGAAGAGAGAGGGAGAGAAGAGAGAGAGAGGACTGTTTCCCTCCTTTGCCAGATGAAGTGAGAAGGTAAAGCGATATATCATCGGGTCATGAGAGGCTTTTACTTCGGCGATTAATCAAGAAAATAATATTCTCTCCCCCGGGGAGCTTCGATGAAGTACCAGCGTCGTTAATCACTAATGGTGAGAACTTTCTGACGCTTTCCCCCGCCCCCCTCCCCTTCGAGAGACAGTCACCACTCTCTCTCTCTCTCTCTCTCTTCTTCTCCTCTTGAGTTTGGGTTGCTTATATAAACTATGATATATGCAGATATATATCGAGAATGAGATACTTGATGCTACACACAACATACACCGCACAAAAACGACCATATACGTGCTCTCTCTCTCTCTCTCTTCTCTCTCTCCTCTCTCTTATCATATTTATATATATATATATAGATATATATATATATACACACATACATACATACATAAAAACACACACATATATACATTACGTGTGCATGCATGATTATGCACGAATACATATATCTTATATATTATATATATATATATATATATCATATATATATATTATTATTATATATATATAAATAAAATGCGCTTATATGTATGGTCTACGGGAGCATTCATCCTAAAAACTGTAGAAAATTGAACAAAAAAATCCATGAAAAAGCAAAGCCGCTTTGCCAACTCTCTCTCTCTCTCTCTCTTCTCTCTCTCTCTTCTCTCTCTCTCTCATCTCTCTCTTCTCTTCTCTGTCCTGGGAGGCGGAGGAGAGGACGTTGGCTTCTGGAATAAGATTCTGCTCGTGTTGTACATCCTTGTGAAGTTGAGTTAAGGAGGAAAAGGAGAGTCGAATGCCCTCTCAGGAAGGAGAGCAGGATATGAAAGGAAGTCTTGTGTTGGTCAGGCGTAAGGAAGTGAGTTGAGGCGGGGTTAGGAGAAGGAAGGGTTTTTGTTATCTCTCTCTCTTCCTCTCTATCTCTCGCTCTCTCTCGTATATATATATATAGATATATATATACAACTATATAGCTTATATATATAGTTGTATATAAGATATATATAATATATATAGATTATGTTGTGTATATATATATTATATATATATATTATATATATATATTATATCATCTATATAAAATTATATCTATATAATGTATATATATGACAGTATCATAAAAGGGGAAAAACTAGGGAATATTTGTTTATGTTATAAATATATATATAGATATATATTATATATATAGATATAGTATATATATATATTATACATATATATATATATATATGATATTATATTATACATATATATAGATCACTGGTGAATGTATGCATTCATACATACATACGAATAAATGATTATTTTATCTGTTAATAGGCCCATGAATCAGAATTATGTTAGTCTACAAAATCTCATAAATGAAATCCGGTTTTAAAAAATTCCAAAATTGAGCCTAACCTTCCTTTTGTTTCTAAAACCTGAATTTAATTTCACTAAAGGAAATAAAAAAGAAAAACTAAGGAGTTTAAGAGAGAAAAGAAATAGACGCTGATGATGATTTGATTCCTGCGTCCAATTTAAATATTTTTCCCCCATTTTTATTTTAATATACTCGGTTGGTCCCTCGTTGTTTCCAAATCCCTTAGTAAATTAATCCCTCGCCAACAAACTACCTTAATCCCTCCATTATTCAAGTCCGTCCGCGAGCCTTCACTATTTTCATTTTCATTTTCATCCCCGCTGCTTTTTTTTTTTTTTTCATTTCAAATCGCTGGAGAGGAAGACGCCGCCAGGCTTCAGCGGGACGTTTACAAAATTCGTTTTATTGTTATCTGTTTCGCGTTTGATTTTATTCAATATTTTTTCATTATGATTTATGGTATATGTCTTTCTGTCATTCTTTTAGGTGTGGGTTTGTCTCTTTTTTTCGTCTTTTTCTTTTTATATGACACATATATATCTGCATGTTTATATATTATATATGTGTGTGTCTGTCTGTAAATGTATGCACACAGACATGCATATATATATATATATAGATATATATATATATATATATATATATATATATATATAAACATGTTGCTTTGTGCATGTTATAATTATCTATATATAATATATAATATATATAATATTATATATATACTATATGTAATCTCTCTCTCTCTCTCTACTCTTCTCTTCTCTCTCTCTATTTTCTCTCTCTCTGTCTGTCTTCGCTAAAAGCGATTAATACTTCCATTTGGTTTTTTTCCTCCCAATTCTTACACTTTTTCTCCCCGGACGGTTTCCAAAACTTTTTCTCCAAACTGTCTCTGGAACTTAATATATTCAGCACCCTTTTTTGTTTTAGGAAAGTACTCACCCTACCCCCATCCCCCTTTTTCCATGACCCTTTACCAATCCACATAACCCCCCTCACCCAGCGCCCATACACCAAAGACACAAAAATCCGCTATGATTCCATATTGATTATTCTGTAAAACATTCCCTACATGCTTCTTTCTGAAAACTTTTTCCGTCTTTATTTTGTTTTAATATTTTTCATTCTTATTTTTTTGGTCCCCCTTTTTCTCTGAAAACTTGGGTCTCGCTTATTTCTTTCATGTATTTGAGTTTGTTGGTCAGGCGTGTTAACGTGGTCTTGTTGAAGTCTAAAATTACTGTGATATTTTTTCTCTTTTTTTTATAACTTCATTTTAATTTTATGTTTATAATATATATTATATATATAATATATAATATACTATATATATATATATGTATATAAAACAGAAAATTTTAAAATGAAAGGTCTAAAAAAAGAGAAAAAATATAACAGATAATTTAGACTCAAACAAGACAAGGGTTAAGAGAAACGATTATATGTGATTGTATATTATAAATATAATATAATATAAATATATAATATATATATACTATATATATATATAGTGTGTGGTTGGGTGTGTGTGTGTGTATATATTATATATATATATATATATATATATATATATATATATATATTATATATATATATACATATATATATATATATATTATATATATATATATATACTATATATATATATATATATATATATTTTATTATATTTTTCGATTTTGTTGATTTTTCGATCTTTATCAGATCCATCACAGTGAAAATGTAACTTATCCTCGATATAGATACACGTAATTCATGTAAGTCCAAGTAAACCTATTATATTATCAGTGACGTCATATAAGAATTACATCAAGATTAACCACAGAAGTAATGATAATAATAAGTGGTCCACCATATGTCTTCTGCATCGTATCGTATAACTAGTGTCATTAATCACTATGATATCTTGCGTGATGATTTAATTCTGTCACATCCTGCTGGTTGGGTCACCACTAAGTCGAATTTCAGCTTTGGAAACAAATCCAAGTTATAAGGGAGACACCCAGTAAGATGTGAATTTAAGTCCGGATTAGAAATACAAATGTGAGTAACTTTGCATCCATGTTAATCTTTCTCTCCGAGGATACTTAAAGGTATTGTTTCTCGTTTAACAACCTGCTTGTCTGTGTTAGAGATGGTATTTTAAATTGTTGAAGATTTTAATGGCGTTCATTTAATTGTTTTACTTTTTTACAATATTTTACACGATATTGTAGGCATTGTTCTATATATTATTATATATATTATATATATAATAAATAATTATATAACATATATAATATATATATATATAATTAATATATATATACATCTATATATATATATATTATCTATACAAGTTTATACTTATGTTATAAACATATAAGTACATATAAATTTTATATATACACACACACATATATATATGCATATATATCTTATTTAATTTTGTTTTCTTTTGAATATTATCATTTTTCCCTTTTGCATCTTTCTACAAAAACAGGCATAATTTTTTTTCGTTTATTCTTTAATATATTTTCTCATATTCTTGCAGATTTTTTTTTAGCAAGTTTGTATCTTTCTGCAAAAACAGGCATCAGTTTCATAGTAGATGGCTTAGCAAATTTAATTTAATTTTTTATTTAATTTTTTATTTATGAAAATTCTAATGTCGGGCTGAATGACAAACATAATGAACATGCCGCTAATTATGAACTGAGTTTCTTTGTGAGGATGTGATTGTCCGCTACGAAAAATATATTCAGTTCAATGATGCAGGTATGTCTCCGTTAATTACAGTTAAAGTCATCTATACGGCGGTACATTAATTTTTTTTTTATTAATTTTTAATCAACAAAACTGGTCTTATCATTATTCAACATTAGCTCACGTCGCTTAGAGCAATCTTGAAAGTTTGCTAACTTGCTAAAATTAACTGTAAGGACAAGAGAAACTATAATAAAGAATAAAAGAAAAAATAGGGTAAATGAGAAAAAATTAAAACAGGGAAAATGTAAAGAAAAAGGGTATAGAGTAACAGAGAAAAAGTGCAGAAAGAGAAAAGGAATGTGAGAAAAACGGGAAAAATAATAAAAGAAAAATTACAATAAAGGAGAAAATGAAAACATGATAAAAAATATGGGGGAAAATTGTGGAAGAACAGATAAAAAAGGGAATAGGGAAAGGTAGAAAAGAGAAGAGTTAATTAATATTTTTTTTTCAAGTCAAGAGGCGTATGTTATTGACAATCTGTTGCACCATATCTAGCCCAGACCCGCAGACCGCACTGCCCCCCCAAAAAAAATAAAAATAGATTAAGCAATAGACTCTCACCCTTTTAAGGGACGGACGGAAGAATTAGGAAAAACAGAAACAGGAAACAAATTCCAAAGCATCGAAATAGATATGAATAGGCGATAAATGACGCGAAATCTAATAAAGATAAAGTGAAACGACACCTTATAATGATAAATGACACGACAGTTAATAAAGGCCAATTACGACACACCTAACGCATGACACGATAATCAATAACGATAAATGACACATGACACATAATTCACATAAACGGCACGAGCCATCAAGACATGACATGATGACATGACACCTAATCAAGACAATGGACATGACACATAATAAAGATGAAATACACAATGCTTAATAAAGATGAATGACACGAAACTTAATAATGATAAGTGATACGACACGCAAACAAAGCATGATACGACACCTAATAAAGACGGGAGACACAAAACCTAATAAAGACAAGTGTCGTGTCAGTTGTCGCGACACCTAATCTAAATGACAAATGACACACGACAGCAACTGAACAGCGTGACGCAGAGAGAGAGGAGAGAAGAGGAGAGAGATGAGAGATGGAGAGATGAGAGAGAGGATATTTGTCTCTCTTAATTGCCAGAGTCACAATTAACATTCACATATCAGGCAGCGAAGTGATTTATGTCATCTGCGCAGAGGCGCGCGCGCGCGATTTTAAAGCTGACGCACGCCAAGCGCACAGGGTGACGCTATCTTGTAAGCGCTCGCTCTGGTGCACTGTAGGCATTACTTAAAGGGTTCTTGCCATTTTCAGTGGTTCCGATTTTGACGTTTCTAAGGTACTCTGATTTAATTAATAAAATCTAAAAATAAGTATATAATAAAGATACAAAAACCTCGGAGCCATTAGTGAATTTTAGACACAAATTTTAAACGTTTCTTGACATATTATTAATTTGAATACCATTTTTAGGTATGCTTTATGAGAAACATGAGTAAAATGTATGTTATTACCTGATGTGTTTAGTATGAAAAGCCTCTGCCTCTGTGCAGTCTTTTATTTAATTTTAATTAATTGTTTATTATACTGCAGTTCCTGGCCTTTGTCCTAGATCCGGCATTTTATCTAATCCTTCGGGCCAGCCATATGAGAGCTAAATGACGTCAACTCAAAGGTCTGGATAAAGTATTTTTATAATAATAATAATAATAATAATAATAATAATAATAATAATACTAAAAAGGGGTCTTTGCAGCGTCCCTTCGGCCCCTTAGATGTAGATCCTTTCATTCCTTTTGCTGTCCCTCAGTTCATGTTCTCTGTCTTCCATCTGGCTTTTCACCCTCTCTTACAATTGTTTCGTAGTGCAACTGCTTTGAGGTTTTTCTCCTGTCACCTTTCATAGCTTTTTACTGTCAATATCCCTTTCAGCGCTGAATGACTTCATAGGTCCCAGAGCTTACCCTTTGGCCTAAATTTCATATTCTATTTGTGGATAGATACATTGTTGAATGTCTTCGAAGTTAAACATAGTGAGCAGTATATCAGTCTTTTTTTTTAATGAAGCCTAAATAGTAAAATATAATTAACTTTTAAATTACTAGTCATTTGCATTAGCGTAAGCTTGAATTGTATTACCTAGTACAAAATTTGGCGTTAACGTAAAAATGCGTTATCCTTGAGATAAAAAAAAACAACATTTGTTTTTCTTTTGTTTGTTTTTTTAGCTTTTTGTTCCCCCCCCGGGGTTTTTTTTTTTTCGGGTCATTTTTTCCCCAACTTAACGTAAATCTGAATTTTATTACTTGGCAGTGACATAAAATTTGGCGTAAACCGGTAATGCTTATATCCGAAATTTTATTTTTTTTAATAGGCATTGGTTTGTTACTATTTCATAATATGACAGTCTGGTTGGTTTTTTTTCCTCGAAGACAGTATACGTTCGTTTATTCATAAGCGTTTTGATAATTTTCTTCATTGGGTTATTTTATAGGTGAAATAAACTTTTCTGAGTTATTGAAAAACGTAAGACATTAGATAAACAGAAATGAAAAGATTTGCTGCTTCCTGGAATGCCATATGAAACAAATCTGCAGTGAGTTATAATCTAATATATTAATCATTACTATTAATCATAAAGAATATTCGTTTTATGGAGTAAGTAGAAAGAGGATATAGCGTTCTTATTCACGACCACATTAGCAGAGATTACGATATACTTTATATCTCTCTTTGTCTCTCTCTCTCTCACTCTTCTTATATATCTCTTCACCAAATTCGCCGCCTCGTCCTCTCTCTCTCTCTCTCTCTCTCTCTCTTCTGTCCCCTGATCCCTATCCTGTCCCGTCCCGTCATCCCCATCCTGTCATCCCCCGACGAACAATTCATCAGCTGCCCCATGATTGCGGTGTCAACAGAAGGGGTCCCCAACAACATGTAATCAGACCCAGCAAGTGTGAAAGGCAGCTATATGTTTTGTCTTCTTCCTCTTTTCTCTCTCTCTCTCTCTCTTACTCTCTATTTATCTTTTTTCATTTTGTGTGTGTGTGTGTGTAAAACTTTGGTCTCTCTTCGCGTTTCTGCTGGATTTTGGTTTCATTTCTGGCCTGAAGTCCAGCTGTTTTCTTCTATATATATTATATACTATACATTATATATTATATATATATACAATACATATATATATATATATATATATATATATAAAGAACAAGCTGGACTGCGGTGGTTCACAAGCGAGGGAACTATCATTTTCGTTCAAGGTTGATTAGCTGATTGGTTGCCAGTTATCTGGCGTTACAACAGCTTGGGTACGGATTGGACAGTATAAATAAGATACTTATCGTGAGGGAACACAAGTTTACAGTGTTGACTGCAAAATTGTAGCATCAGCTAAAAGGAAAATGTGAAAGGATAGGAAGAGACTGAGGGATTCGATGTGTTTCCCTAAGGAATTAATTATGAGGTCATTTGATTCTGTCCACAGAGAGAGAGAGAGATGAGAGTAGGAGACTGAGAAGAGAGAGAGACGAGAGAGAGAGGAGAGAGAGAGAAAGAATTAAAACCCCAATCATAAAAAAAAAGATAACAAACACTCATAACTCTGAAAGACCTAAAACCGAACTTCAAAAACAGAAAAAAGAAAAACAATAAAAAACATATTTCAATGTAAGTCACTAAAAAACAAAAAAAATATACAATCGCAAATATCACACAATACTGTTATGATATATATATATATATATATATACATATATATATATAGATTAGTAATAGATATATAATATATATATATCTATATATCTTAAGATATATATATAGATATATATAGATAGAATATATATACTATATATAATATATACTCTATATATATATCTAATAGATATATAATATATATATATATATATATATAACTATATATATAGATATATATATACTATATATATATAGATATATATAACCTGTTGGTATATTGTATTGGTATTTTAGATGTTTTAGTGTACATGAAATATGTTCATTTTCTGTTTTTGAGATTCGGTTTAGGTCTTTCAGAGTTATGAGTTTTGTTATCCTTTTTTCTGTATGATGGGTTTTAAGTTCTCTTACTCTCTCTCTCTCTCTCTCTCTCTCTCTCTCTCTCTCTCTCTCTATCTCTCTGGTGGACAGCAATCAAATGACCTCATAATTAATTCCTTAGGGAAACAACATCGAATCCCACAGTCTCTCCTATCCTTTCACATCATTTTACATTTTCTTTTAGCTGATGGCTACAATGTTTGCAAGTAACAATG
>NC_087216.1:22199165-22234165 GCF_015104395.2 Macrobrachium nipponense | reverse complement strand
AGTGTCAATTAGACAATCTTTTGATCACCCAATTCAGGAGTGGGCTTATGACGTCCTTTCTCTTTCATCGTTCATGCCCGGGCTAGCTATGAGTCTCAACCTGTGTCCCGTCTGTCTTCTCGTACAGAAATGAACAGATGACAGAGAACAGATTAATTAGCTAATATTCCGCTGCGAAAAAGATTTGGAGGCGATGAGTGAGCTGAAGGAGGTATAGAGGAACAAAGATATATTGCAGGAATCTGAAGGATGGTAGACGGCTAAGATCTATTGCAAGACGACTAAAACGTATTGCGGGAGACCTATGATTTGTGGTAAGACAGCTCAAATCCGTCGCAAGACGACTCGAGAGCTTTTTCAAGACGACTAAGATGTGTATTGCAAGATACCTATGACTTGTTGTAAGGTAGCTAAAATCTTTTTCAAGGCAACTTAATTTCTGTTACAATGTGGCTATGATTTTTTTGCAAGAAAGCTAAATTCTGTTGAGAGACAGCTATGATCTGGTGCGAGGCCGCCAGGATCTGTTGCAATACGGCTAAGATCGTTGTAAAACGGCTGATCTCCCCTCCCCCATGCTGAAATCTATTGCAAGATGGCCAAGATAATTTGCATTATGGCTAAGATCAGTTGGAACTCTGGTAATATTTGTTGCAGGACGACTAAGATGCTTTGCAAGATAGTTATGTTCCGTTGCAAGATGTCTGTGATCTATTGCAAGGAGCCTAAGATCTCTTGCAAGATAGCTAACATCTATTGCAAGAGAGCTAAGACCTTATGCAAGACTACTGAAGGCTAGTTTGGTACAAAAACTAAACTAATCTATGTAACCTTTGACCTGATTGGAGAAGAAACAAAACCAGTCCGTTTAACTTTTCATATAATGAGAAAGGTGATCTATTAAGAACATGCGCAGTATAAAAGTGGAAAATAATGACCCCAGTAAAAACTCTAAATAGAAAGAAGAAGAAGAAGAAGGAGAAAAAGAACAAAAACACAAAAAAGAAGTGCGACTCTAGCAAACAGTTCTCGTTGAAATCTGATCCGGCGAAAGATTAATGACAGACGCCCAGAGGCAGACATGCGATATCGTTTTATTAATCTTCAGATAAATATTAATTCTATCCTCTGTTGGCTGAGAGATTAATCAATGCGACTACTGAGTCGTCCGTTGAGCACCGGTGTCGGGTAGGGAGGAAAGGGTTTGGGGGGTGGAAGGGGAGAGAGAAAGAGAAGAGGACTGCAAGGTTCTATTCTAGATTACGATATATATACATATGATGTACATATATATATATATATATATCTATATATATATATTATATATACATATATATATATATATATATATATATATATATATATATATATACGTTAGATATATAGATATATATCTATATATATATATATACATCTATATATTTTATATTTTTTATATATATATATATATATATATATATATATATTTATATATATATATATGTATTTCCTGTATACATATAATTGAAAGAGAATGAGAGAGAGGGGGGAGGGGGGGGTCGCCTGTCATCTCTTGTTCATATTTATATATATATGTATATATATATATATATATATATATATATATATATATATATTGTATATATATATATATATAATCGAAGTCTTCAGATCGACTCTTTTCTTGAGAGAGTAAGAAAAAGAAAAAAATAAAAATCCAAAAAAAAAGAAACCGAAAGACGTATATTATATAGGGAAAATGAATCTGGGTGAGAGGTAATGAAAATTAATCAACCAGGCCAAAAAAAAAACAATAATAAAATAAAATAAAGATGGTTATTATATGAGTTGCCTTCATCAACTCATCCGATTACCTGGGCAATATTTTCTAGCTCTGATAGCGATTACTTATAACTTCCAGAGACTATATGGGGGCTTCAGTATATATAGGTGAAGGGTGGTCCGCGGGGGGGGGGGGGCTTAATTGATCATGAGTGGTTCAGCACATTAACTTCAATTTTTTTCAGTATTTAGTTGTTTAGTAATCTACAGTTCTTTACAGTAACATAATGTATGTATGCATATGTGTATGATTTGGTTTAGTACTTTATCATTTGTTACAAAAACATAGGGTAGGTATATAAGTATGCATGTATGTATATATGATTTGTTTTAATACTTTATCATTCTTTACAAAAACATTGATTATGTATGTATGTATGTATTATTTCTTTTAGTACTTTATAATTCTTTAAAAAAAATAGGTTATGTATGTGCTATGTATGTATGTGTATATTTTATTTGTTTTAGTATTCTTATCATTCTTTACAGAAACATAGTGTGTTTATTTATAAAATATGTATGGAAGTATGTATATTTAATTTCTACTTTCCACAATTTACAGAAGCGTAAGCTATATATGTGCTATGATTAACAAGCATTGTTGTAAATATAACTCACATTAACATTACAAGCGTGCTCATAAAAAACCATTTCATTTTATAAAAAGCAGAATTAACTGTCCCCACTTAACAGAACGAGTGCTAATATCATATTACAGCATGGCTCATCGCATTATGAAACAAAAGCCTTCAAGGCTACTGACAAATTCCTGCTACTTTTGTTAGAGTTTTCTAGCCATTAGAGGAATCGTCAGTAATTTTTTTTTTTCACCAGAGTTCACTTTACTTATTCACGAGGATTATCAGGGTTCGAAAAGGTACGATCACGAAGCGCAGTTATCAGTTTTTTTTCTGGTTGTTGAGTAATGAATGATTCAAACGTTTCTGATGAATAATGTAACAACTGTTTTTTTTTAAGTTAGCAGTGAGTATTATCTGATAAAAATAAAGTATCTTAATGAGAACAATCAGTCTATTTTTCACACTCGGTTTTTGGTCCGAAAAGTTAGTTCTTTGGATCGAGCTGAAATTTTGTAAGGTAAAAATAAATGTAAATATATAGGTAAGGTTATGAACTATGTGCATTTACAAGTAAGGTTATAAAACAGGCAAAATTCGAGGTAAAATCATAACCAGATGGGGAGTAGAGGCAAGAGTGAGAATTGTGCTCACACAAGGGTTTTAATTTTCCTCCCTGCAAAGCCACATGAGAATGGAAGCGGAAAATATGATTGATGATAAGCTAAGCAGTCAACGCTAAGATAAGTGACCTCAAGGTTTAGGTCAGATAAGGAAAGACTCAAGAGCAACATGTGAAGTACTACGTTTTAAAAGGTTGAGAAAATGCAGTCAAGATATGATGAAAGAACCGGATTTGTTTCGTGTCTGTAGTCCAGATTAACCAAGGAAAAGTAGAGTCATTTTTCCTATAATTCTGCAGAGTAGTCATTCACTTAATGTCTTCCATTTTTTCAACGTATATTATTATGGTATATATTATTCAGAAGGGATTCATGTAGTATTATCATGAACTTCAACAATCACTCACTGATAGCAACCAAAAGAGTCATTGAATTGCATCCTGTAAAATTTTCCTCTCGCCTTTAAATTTGAGAATTACTATGTAGTCGTCGGTATAAACTGTCCTAACTACTTGCCTCTTAAACTGCTAATGTACCCTTTCGCAAAGCCTGTTCAACGCACGGTGAATTGACGCCATCATCAGAGGAGCGTCGTCTATTGGCTCTCACGAGTCGAGGACGGCAACTCAACAAAAATCCTCTTGACGAGTTTCTGAACCCAGTCGAAGACACCAGATATTGCGATAAACATCCTGGTTCTCCGGAGCCGCATAATTTGCACCGATTGAACGCAGCAACTCTAGCGAGAACGTTTCCTTCCCTCCAAGACCCTTGAAGGAACGCAGCCGAGATTTGCCGAGAGAGTTGGACGCTAATGGTGATGGGGGACAAATTACAGTTTACATACAGATGAGTTAAGGGATTTGCCACATTGGCTCCGGTGTCAGGTTGCTTTTGAGGGACAAAACAGAAGTCATTGATATATTTATACTGCCATTGCTGATTCAGAGATGACACTTGCAAGGGGAACTGTATGTAAGATTGAGGTATATATACAGTTTCATAGATAAATAGTGAATTAGGGTCGTGGCCGTAACTAGATCAGCTTCTATGCAATACATACAATTCCTGTATATAAGAGAAATAACATAGACGCATAGACACCCTGACAGACAGAAAGAAATAAAGAACCAAGTTTGCTTATTTTAATCTTTCCTGTTTTGGCAACGCCACTCGATCTTCCTGAATGTCTGAGAGATGGCCCAACGGTTTTAAATCCTCCTGATTATACCCCATAACTTATAGCAAGAAAAAATTAATCCCGTAGATTACCGGGATTTGCGTCATTCTAATATGGACATGAAATAAGTCATGCCAGTGCGCGCTTGCAAACGCGCGCACGCACACACACGCGCACACACAACTTATATATATATAATGTTAATAAAATTATATAATATATATATATATATACTTATAATATATATATATATATAGTAATATATATATATATATAGTATATATATAATATAATATATATTATATATGTATATATACTTATTAATATAATATATATATAAAAGATAATATAGGTATATATACCTATATATATGTGTGTGGTGTGTGTGTGTGTGTGTGTGTATAACGAATACCACAGGAAAGTGATGTAGCTATGTATGCATGTATATTGACATTTCAATGGGCAATTATACATAGATTATTAATTATTTGAATTTTCATATGAATGTTATTAATTTAAGAATCATTCAATATATATACATATAATTATTGCTTCCTCCATCAAAATTGCTAATGCTTTTGTTGCGTGTTTGTGTATACAAACACGCACAAAGATAGAAGGTCAACCATAGGTTGACCAAGGTTAAACATTTGACTTCTTTGTCGCTAAAGAAACTGGTTTTTTGGCAAACGTATGCTATTTACTCACTGCTTGTATTTGTATATTTGATTTTTGCGGTATTTAAGCAATTTATGAAGGCAGCAGCAGATAAAGACGGCAGACATATTTAGTGCCATACCAGTGAGGCAGAAGTAGTGGCCGCCATTAGATTCTAAGCAAGCATCTCTTCCATCACTTTGTCCCCGTAATAACCAGCGGCATGTGGTACCCATGGGCTTTGTTAATACCACCCTGATATATTGTTCTCAAACTGAGGTCCGTGGTAACAAGCGACCCCGTCTCTCTCTCTCTCTCTCTCTCTCTCTCTGGGAAATCGCAAGCTCCCCTAAACTCCCTGTCATGGAGGCTATTACTCAATCCAGGGGCAGCGCCAGACGTGAGATAGATTAATTTTTCTGTTTCCACTCTCTCCATCCCACGGACATATTACAAGGCAGGGGATTACACAGAGTTGGAATCCCCGATTAAGGGATGCTGGATGGCCAAGAGAGAGGGAGGGGAAGGGGGAATGGAAGGGTTTGGGGGGGGGGGTTGTTGGCCTGGTTGGGGGCGAAGGCTCTAGCTTTGCCGGAGACTCGGTAGGGGATTACATGGGGATTGCAAGGGCTGCGGGGTGATTACTGTTTCTACTTCGAAAGTCGGAGGAGACACCGATGAGTTCAGGAACTCCTCCTCCTCCTCCTGTTATTTAAAGGACCTCTCTTCCCTCTTTCTGTTTGTGCCACGATCTCTTTGTCTTCCTATTATCGTAGGGGGATCAAATGAGCCTTCCGAGTAATGGGTGGACTCCTTTTTTTCCAGTAAGTGTAGGATCTCCTCGCCTTCGAATTTTGGCAGGATATGATTCCTTCGTATTACTGCAAGGAGCCTTTTGTCTTCCTGTTACTGTAAGGATGTGTTTCCTTCCCATTGCTGGAAGGACAGTTTGTCATCTGAATGCTGCAAGGACTATTTTGCCTTTCTGTTGCAGCAAGGGCCATTATGTCTTCCCAATACTACAATGACATTTTTGCCTTCTTACCGCAAGAACCAATTTTCTTCTCACTACCGCAAGGACAATGTGGTCTTCCGAGTACTGCATAAGCTAATTGTCTTCCAACAGCTGCTAGGAACATTTTGTCTTCCCATTATTCCAAGGACCATTTTGCCTTTCTATCTGCAAGGAGCAGTTTGTTTTTCCTTTGCTTCAAGAACCATTTTGTCTTCCAATTACCTGCAAGGACAATTTATGTTCCCATTTTTTAAGGTAACATTTTGTCTTACCCTTACTGCAAGGAATATCTTGTATTCCCATTATTGAAAGAAACATGTTACCGTCCCATTACTGCAGGACCATCTTCTCATTGCAAGGACCACTCTGTCTTTCCATTATTGAAGGAAACATTTTCTCTTCCCATTACTGCATGGAATATTTTGTCCTCTCATTATTGAAGGAAACATTTTCTCTTCACATTATTGCAAGGACCACTTTGTCTTACCAATATTGAAGGAAGCATTTTGTCTTCCCATTACTGCAAGGAATATTTTGCCATCTTACTGAAATGATCATTTTGTCTCCCCATTATTGTACTTCATTTCCCATTACTGCTGTTATCGTATAATTTTCTATTGCTGAGATTTTTCATCCTACTAACACCAGAATTTCTCCACCTCGCTGTTATTGAATGGATGAATCCCACCTCCTACTAGCGCAAGGATATCCTCTTCAAGGATTTGTTCCTCGAGGAATACGTAAGAGGGGATCAAGAGGATCGAAATCCCTTTTGGGGATTTGAATAAGTCTTCAGAGGCATAGACTTTGCAATTAAGTATTAATTAACCTGGATGTGGGTACTTTTCATCATGTTTGAATCGACATTTTTTTCCTGAATAACTGTATTGATTTTGCCCCTAGGATACGCGGTGTTATTAAAGGAATGCTCTCTCTCTCTCTCTCTCTCTCTCTCTCAGACTCTCTCAATCTCTCTCTCGTCGCTCTCTCTCTTCTTCTCTCTCTCTCTCTCTCTCTCTCTCTCTCTCTCTCTCTCTGCAAGAATAAATAATTTTTCCCCAACATTTCAACGAATATATTAATAACTGAAGATCATGAATATTTACCTAAACAAAAAAGATTCACATTATGTATAGTATTTTATATTTTTAGATATTTATAACCTAAAACATTTATTATTTACATTTCATTAACAAAGACACAATCATCTTGGCAAAATAGAGAGAAAGATTAATTTTACCTTTGTTTCAAAAAGTCACTGTGTATATTAAAATGAAACGTGAACATCATTAATATACCATCGAAGTGTCACTTTTATGTAAAAAGATAATAACTACTTGGGTTCAAAGAGGCTAGATGGTTTTCATAACAGATGCATTTTTTTTACAAGAATGATGTCTCATATGAATTATATTTTTATTTATATCAAGCGAAGAATAATTTTCACATTTGTAAATTATAAGAATGATTTTTTATAAGAATTGTTTCATATGAATTGTATTTATGGTGTTGTCAAGCGAAGAATAATTTTTACATTTTTAAATTAACTAGAACAAAATCTATTTATTTTCAGACGCCTTACATTACCGAACAATCTTTCCTAACCTTTTTAAAAAATTTGTTTAAAAACATATAACAATGTATAAAGCAAAACATCCAACAAAACAAAGCAACAACAGACAGAAATAAAATATAATGAGAATATACAGAAAAACAAAAACAGAAAACAAACAAACAAAAATTAAAGCAACATAGCATAGCAGAAGATTCCCGAGGAAGGTTTCTGTACTGCAGCAAAGGAGTACGGCATCTGGGGAGAGAGAGAGAGAGAGAGAGAGAGAGAGAGAGAGAGAGAGAGAGAGAGAGAGAGAGAGCATTTATATTAAGAAGATGAAGATGAACTGATAAATAGTGCAGAAACTGTACATAAATTATATAAATTGTTAATTGAGAGAGAGAGAGAGAGAGAGAGAGAGAGAGAGAGAGCATTTATAGATTAGATAAGATAGATAAGATAGATAAAGATTTACGGCATACATAAAGTTAATAGATTAGAAAAAAATTTTTGGAGGAGAGAGAGAAGAGGGGGGAGAAGCGAGAGAGAGAGAGAGCGAGAGAGAGCGAGAGATAGATAGAGCATTTTATATTAAGAAAGATGAACGTGATAAATAGTGTCACATAAGCTGTACATAAATTAAATTTATTCAATGGTTAATTAAGAGAGAGAGAGAGAGAAGAAGAGAGAGAGAGAGAGAGAGAGAGAGAGAGAGAGAGAGAGAGAACACTTATGTTAACCAGATGAAGACGAATAGTTGAGTACTGCAGTGGCAGTTTGGAAGATATGTAGATAGATATTTGAATGAGAGAGAGAGAGAGAGAGAGAGAGAGAGAGAGAGAGAGAGAGAGAGAGAGAGAGAGAATACCTCTGCAGAATACCTGTAGAACGAATCCACTTGTAGGGGAGGGAGGGGGCGTTTCATGCTATTTGTAGATTCTTTGCTGATTGAACTTGTCAAGATAACGAATAATGACGTCATACCTGCATTGCGAGCTGAATACGTCGTAACGTACAGTTATCTGTGTTGCAATATGCCCGAGAATGCTGAGATGAGTCCACGAAATGAATCTTGTTCTTGATTTTGTTAGAGATGAGATTATAAACTTGCCCCACTCACAAATAATTTTGTAAGTCGTGAAGGTAAAATTGTTTCAAGTTCTCCACAGTTGAGGCAAAACAGGCAAATATGGTTTATTTTATCGTGTATATATATGTGTATTTTATCGTGTATATATATGTGTGGATATATATGTGGTATATATATATCTAATATATATCTATATATATATACTCATATATATATATATATATATATATACTATCATATATACTCACTCGTGCAGCCAACGCCTGTAGTGAGGGTTAGTCTTGGTAAAGTTGATAAATATAAAACTTCGTTATTTTGTTTTATAAATGAGTAATTTTTATTTTATTTTATTTTATTTGGTTTATTTATTATGTATATATTCTTTGCAGGAAATGTATACTGCAAGATTTATCCCTTCTGCGATAAGGAAGGTAAGGAAAGTTTATAGTTTTTTTATATTCTCAGTTTTTCATATTTTCTTCGTTCGTTCTCGTCTTTGTTTTGAACAATTCATTATGTATGTTTGAATCAGTGTGTTGCCCATTACTTGCTTAGTACTGGCAGATTGCAATTATTCCATCTATTACAACTGACCGCAATTATTCCATCTATTACAACTGACCACGTTAGGTCACTGGATATGATGATTTCAAGATCACTGTCCCGAACTTTTTCCGTAATGATTCCATCCTCCTCGAGAAAATTGATGGATTCCCGTGACCATGACTAGATAGTATTGATTAACACTATCTCCCCCCCACTCCCCCCCCCCCCTTCTCCCCCCCTCCCCCCCTACCCTTCCTCTCATTAAAGGCAGCTCTGCGTCTCTGCAACCATTCATAAATTACTTCAGTCACTTCTTTTAGAAAATTTTTAAAGCTTTTTTTTGTGGTGACATACATGTTGACAGTTGACGGGCGACTACTGTATCATAGTCTTTTAAGAGAAGTTTGAGTGGGTTGGATAATGGGGCCGTTTATAGTTTTGACTCTAGATTTAGGTAGTGGGGGCCCTTTTTGTTAGCTGCTTTAGATGACCGACTTTGCAGTTTAATTAGGTCTTAAATGTAGCCCACATACTGCTATTTATGATAATACTACTACTACTACTACTACTACTACTACTAACTACTAATAATAATAATAATAATAATAGATTTTTATGGAATTTGAATTGTAAAAAGTTCGGAATCAGTGGCCTGACACTAAGGAGTATCACAACCGTCCATGCAGGGCGAGTCTTGTTGTATTTCACTTCTAAAGGCAATTGTATTTTTCCTGTGGTGTAGGCGTTATGACCTCAATCGTTGCAACGCCAGATAACGGAAACAAATCAAGGGTTGCGTTGACTTCCAATCTCCCCCGAATTACTTTCTCTGACACTTAGTTGTCTATTTCGTAAAATTTCTTATAAATTATATCCACGTGGTATATATCTTCATAAATTATATCCGCGTGGAATATATCTTCTCTGACACTTAAGTGTTTATTTCGTAAAATCACTTATAATTTAGATCCACCTCGTAGAAGTTTCTTCGTTTCTTGAATGTATATGGTTTTAGGAATACTCAAAATGCTCGTATACTCGCATGTACCATAACTGATTTTATGAGATACTCCGAGGAGTACGACCGCGAACATCCACAGACCTCCAGAGAGAGAGAGAGAGAGAGAGAGAGAGAGGTGAGGAGCAGACTGCAAAAAAACAACCCTCCCCCTTCCCCCCTTCAAAAAAAAAAAAAAAAAAAAAAAAAAAAAAAACTCAGCAAGAACGATAAAACAAAATTTATACGTATCCAGAGTCGAATAACTAAAAGGGACTTACACTTCGCAGGTTATAGACTGTCAAACAGTTCACCCCAGAGAAAAACTCGGAGGTGATACAGCTGCCGCTTCCACCCCGGGAGCAATAGACCTTGAGAGAGAGAGAGAGAGAGAGAGAGAGAGAGAGAGAGAGAGAGAGAGAGAGAGAGAGAGAGGGGGTAAAAAAT
The DNA here is from genome assembly GCF_015104395.2 of Macrobrachium nipponense. Lineage (NCBI taxonomy): Eukaryota > Metazoa > Arthropoda > Malacostraca > Decapoda > Palaemonidae > Macrobrachium > Macrobrachium nipponense. The sequence goes on along the minus strand of NC_087216.1, from coordinate 22,223,656 downwards.
TTCGAGTCAAGAACGGTAATTATGCGTTCACGTAGCTGCACAGTACCCCAAAATGGCACTAAATACCAGGGGATGCAATTAAGCCGAGTGGCTTAGGGATCCATTAATGGAGTGCCCGGAGTCTGTTGGCTTCTCTCTCTCTCTCTCTCTCTCTCTCTCTCTCTCTCTCTCTCTCTCGTGCGTTGTTCGATTTCTTAACGAGTTGAATTGTTTTGATAACTGGAAGATGCTTGTGAAAAAATATGATGAAACTATTTTTTATAAAGGAAAATGTATGTTAAAAAATAATTTAAATTGCATTTAATCAGTATTTTTAAGCAGAGTTTCAGTCAATTGCAAGACGCTTTTGAGAAAAGGAGAGGTCACTTTTTTATATGGCAAAGTAAATCTTAAAATATTTTTTCAACAATTAAATTTATATTCAATCTATCGAGGATTTTTAAGCAAAGGGTCAGATTCTAACAATGTTTTAATAACCTTTAATTTTAATTATACATAATGCTGGTAAATATATATAAGTATGAAACGCTCAGTAATCTAGATCACAATAATTACAAGTCATTTCCAGTTATACTTAAGAAGATTAAATCAGAAATGAACGAGGCCAGTTTCCTGATAAAATTATTGAACAAGAATAGTATTCACCGAAGTTTCTTCGGCACAATCGATTTTTCTGTACAGCGCATAATCAAGGCAACCGAAAATAGATCTATCTTTGGGCGGGCTCGGTATAATGCTGTTTGAGCCGCGGTCCTTGAAACTTGAACCATTTCCCGATGGTGGCCTGTCGTATATAGTTGCCAACCACACGGCTATGGCTAACTTTACCCTTAGATAAAAATAAAATCGATGAGGCTAGAGGGCTGCAATTTAGTATGTTTGATGATTGTGGGGGTGGGGGTTGGGGGGGGTTGGTATGGTTGATTAACATTCCAATTTGCTGCCCTCTAGCCTCAGAAGTTTTTAAGATCTGAGGACGGACAGAAAAAGTGCGGACTAACATATACAAACAGCCATCTCAATAGTTTTCTTTTACAGAAAACTAGAAAACTAAAATGATATGAATCTCGGGTGGCATTTACTATTTCACTATTCATTGTACCTTTCTCCCCTTTTATCGAATTCTCGGTTTAACTTTTATTTAGCCCACCGAGACGGGCTAATATTCTTAAAAGCGTGTATTTGTCCGGGCAGATTTTTCCTCGCGTTGTGGAAGCTCGCCTCTCTTTTATGAATGCAAAGATCGATGGGGCGAGAAAGCCAACGGCCTTATGGGGAAAAGAAGAAGAAGAAGAAGAAGAAGAAGAAGAAGAAAAATGTAAGAGAAGGAGAATGGGGCTCAGCCACGAGAGAGAGAGAGAGAGAGAGAGAGAGAGAGAGAGAGATAGAGAGAAGCGATATCTGATTGGGAGCCTCCCGAAAAGGGATGGTCATTATCAATAAGCTCACAGATGAAGAAGGTGGGTAATTATTTTTGAATGAAGGCATTACATATATATATATATATATATACTATATATAATATATATATATTTATATATATCTATATTTATATATATGATCATATATAGTATGTATGTATGCATGTAGTATGCATGTATGTGTGTATGTATGTATTAATTTTCCTTTATATACCAGCCTTCGGTTTAGTGCAACGTAACTACCTCACATACGTCCATTTTCGTAAAATGATGGACGAGTAGAACTGACGCAGCATGTTAACTGAACGACAAACAACAACTGAGAGAGAGAGAGAGAGAGAGGTGTAGGACCTTGCGTGGGTGAATCTTGCCAATATCTCTGCAAATCCAATGGAGCGGATCTCTGAATTATTCAGGCGGTTAGATCAACGGCTACCCCCCCTTGCACAAATATCTCCCCCAACCCCTCCCTCTCTTCTGCATCTCCCCCTCATCTTCCCCTCCCCCTCTAAAGCCTTCTCCCTCCTCTCCTCCTCCTCCTCCTCCTCCTCCTCCTCCTCCTGAGACCGTCTTGGTCAACAGGAGGCGAAGAAGTAGGAGGAACATGGACCAACAGACGTGAAAGTTTGTGGTCGTTTTGCGCGGCCCTGAAGAGCTGTCTCTCAGCTCAGCCCGAAGAGCGAAGACTGTTTACACGCCCGTCACACTCCAGGTAATCACATTACCTTATCAGTGCCGTCTACGCTTATCACGTGATTTTGCGATTTGTTAGGCAATGTTCTCGGGATTTGTCAGATTATCTAATCCGGACGCGTGTGCATTCACGTCAGGGTTGGAAGAGGAAGTCTTTGACGCTCCTCCTTACGTGAAAGGAGGTCTTCTCTCTCTCTCTCTCTCTCTCTCTCTCTCTCTCTCTGACATGCAGATTTGTGGGAGGGATTATTCGAGATGCTACGCAGCTTGATTCTTGGACGTAGCTTTCACCATCATCTTTATCATTATCATTATCATGATAACTGTCATCCTTAATATACAAAGCTAGGCCCAAAATCAAACACGAAAAAGGACAAAATAAACAGTTTAAAATCTTCTTGTGTCATAAAGCATAAAAAAAGGTCATGAAAAAAAGAAAGGAGAAAATTCCAAAGCTATATGAGATCGGAAGGGGAGACACAAACAAGTCAACAAAAATAAGAAAATGATTGAATTCCTGAGGAATCTTCGCGAAACCCAATTTCATTTCGTCAACTCCCTAAAGATAAAAAGCCACATATATTCTTTTGCCAGCAATTTGTACCAGGTGTTCACTATTGTAGAAAAATGCTGTATGATCATATTTAAGGCGGTAAAATATTCGTTTTCAATAATTCACAACAATAATTTTACGCTTTTGCTCCTAAAAGGGGAAATGATAGGGCTGCAATCGAGAATTATTCTTTTTTGAAAAAGAGTTCACGTTGTAATGTATGTTACAGAATTCATTTAATCTAGCAGAAAATATTTCAGAATGAGAAAGTTTCCATATTTTTCAACATCGTTACAGGGCTGTTAGAGTTTGGTCAAAAACAACAGAAAAATATTAGCTTTTATTCGCATTATAAGTTGATGGAATGATGGAAATTTAAAAGAAAGTCCTCCATGAATATTTTTTTTAAATGAGAAGCAAGTATCATTGAATGATTTTTAAAAATTATGTAACCGAGCCATTAAAAAGAATTTTCAATGTAATACGTTTTGGAGTGTGCAATAGCTTTCTCATTACTTAAAAAACTGCAGATTAAAAGAATTATTTTTGGAATTTATGAGGGTGAGGGTTTGACCGCAATTATGAAGTAAAGTCTGTTAAGTGGAAGTATAATTGTACAAAAATGTAGTTACTTGTAACCTCATGAGAACAGAAAACAAACTTACAAATCTAATAATAAAACTATGAAGAGACAAGTCTAATGTAAAAAGACGTAACAAAGAAAAAACTTGGAGAGAGAGAGAGAGAGAGAGAGAGGAGAAGAGAAGAGAGAGAGAGGTGAGAGAGGAGGAGAGAGAGAGAGAGAGAGAGGCTTTTCATTCCGCGAGAAGGACATATCACATGCCCACAGAATATGCTGCTTGCATCGATATGACGTCTTTAGTCTCTCTCTGTCAATATATATATATATATATATATATATATATATATATATATATATATATATTGTGGGTGTGTGCACGTTTTTTTTTCTCTCAGGTTTTCTTTTCGAGTTTAAACTGACACCTCTCTCTCTCTCTCTCTCTCTCTCTCTCTCTCTCTCTCTCTCTCTCTCTCTCTCTCTCTCTATTCTTTCTTCCTTTTATTCTGAACTGACAGACGAGGAATATGAGTTTATTTCAAAAGAACGACACATGCACTTGAACTACAAGGACAGGTCCTTCTCGGGTTTCTGCTTTTTTTCGTCTTTTTTTTTCCGTTTTGTATCATTCTCCAATTTCTCCGTCCCTTGCATCTATTTGGCCTTTATATATGGCAAGTGTATATATAGTTTTTCGTTTCATGGTTGGGAAGGCTTTTTCGTCGGGGCTTCGAATTCCTTTCTTTTATGACACTTTAGAAAGTGTATAGTAGATATATTCTTGCATTCCTGCGTGTTCCTCGTGAGTGTCATTAAATATAATCCTTTTTGTGCTTATTTAATCTTTTATGTATGCTATTACGCTTGCACCAAACAAATTTTCAGACAGAGCTAAATTAACACCAATTATTTTCAAATGCTTTTAGAATATTGTTGCTGAATTTAACGTACATTTTGTGCTTGATTTTATCCTTGTGTTAAAAATTGTTTGAATTGATAACAGTTATTTTCTAATGCTTTGAGTATAACATTGCTGAGTTTAATGTACTTGAAGCATAGTAATCCGTTTAAAATTTCAGTCCAATAGTGAATTATGCCTTTCTTTTATCCCATTTGGTTTACATCTTTCTTAAATATTTCACTGGAAATACTTTCGTAATAAAATCAAGTTTTCAATTTCATTACAACGTTGCCGACGTTGCCGTCATTGCAATAAATTTATCCTTTAATATCCCTTTGTCTTTTGTAGTTCATCCTCTCCTTAAATCGATGGATTCCTTTTAGTAAAATGAAATCATAATTCGTTTTAGCATCGAAGGTTTTGGGTGAATTCTTTCGACACGAGACAACATAAAGGAATTCATAAGTATGCAAATGAGGAGGAAGTGGGATTTTTTCACTGGATGGAAATGTTACAAAATTAATAGACTTGTAATTTCTCAGAAACAATTCTCTTATCGAAGGGGAGGCTGGAATTTTACTTGAAATAACAATGTAGGAAATAGATGAAATAGTCATTTGTACGGAATGATAAGCCAAAGAAGTTGGAAAATTATCTATATATATATATATATATATATATATATATATATATATATAATATATATATATATATCTGTGTGTATATGCTAAACGTAGTGACAGTTGTAATTCATCCTTGAGACTGAATTTAATAATTTAATTAATTACTAAAGAGAGGAGAGAGAGAAGAAGAGAGAGACAAGACCAAGACAGAGAGAACACAGAGACAATTAACTTCTTTGATCACACATTTTCTTTTAAGCGGAAAGAAAATTATTATTACTAGGAGGGAGAGGAGAGAGAGAGAGAGAGAGAAGACAGAGAGGAAGAGAGAAGAGAGGAGAGGAGAGAGAGAGGAGAATTAACTTCGCCTTTTGATCCACACATCTTTGCTGCAATTAATTATTTTTATTTTTTCACTGAATAAATAAAATTTGGTGTCGATTGTACGTACCAAATCCTTCTCATGTCTAACTCTTTTACAGCCCTCGTACAGTGACCTCCGTTTTCTTCTATTCTCTCTCTCTCTCTCTCTCTCTCTCTCTCTCTCTCTCTTCTCTTGTCATTTATTTATTATATATTTTCCCTTTAACTTCACCCACCGCGTGTCTCTATCCGCCTACCTATCGTCACACAACCCATTCTCTCTCTCTCTCTCTCTCTCTCTCTCTCTCTCCATGGCAACACTGCCTGGCGTTGTTCATGGAATCCTTTGATTATGCATAAATTAATAGCATGGCTCACTGCTCGTTCCCATGGCTTCCCCAGGATCATAATCATCATCATCATTTTGAAGTCTCTCTCTCTCTCTCTCTCTCTCTCTCTCTCTCTCTCTCTCTCTCTCTCTCTCTCTTAATCATCCTCGTTATCACGATTGGAAATTTCAAATTTATCTCCCTTTTTTATCCCCCCCCCACCCCCCCCCCCCCTCTCTCTCTCTCTCTCTCTCTCTCTCTCTCTCTCTCTCTCTCTCCTCGACAAGCTCTTTTTATCCCGATCCTGTTAGTTTATTCCCTTAAAGGTGCCCTACACGACATGGCACCATTTTGTTCCAGTCTCTCTCTCTCTCTCTCTCTCTCTCTCTCTCTCTCTCCTCTCTCTCTCTCTCTCTCTCAAAATCTCGTTTCCAAACGGCTACAGATCAGCCGTAGCTTTTGCTCACATATCCACCCGAAAATTTCATCGACTTCACGAGGAAAGCAAAGTGTCCCTTATCACAAACGCTCACACTAATACTTACACAAACACAGATCGGAGAGAGAGAGAGAGAGAGAGAGAGAGAGAGAGAGAGAGAGAGAGAGAGAGGATGACGTTCGTAGGTGTTTGTTTATGATGGGAATGATCAATGTGGAACCACACGCGCCTACGTAATGGATAGATCTGGAGGTAAACAGGTAGAAAAGGATAACGTAGGCCATTTTGTGTATAGCTGTACAATTATGTACACGCATGCTATACGGACAGCCATAAATGTATATGCACAGCCTGCGTACCTGTGAGTACGAAAACACACCACATACAATACATATATATATATATATATAGATATATATATATATATATATATATATAATACATGTGTGTGTGTGTGTGTGTGTTGTGCGTGTGTGTGTAGTGCATGTATGTGTAATATATACTATAATTACACAATTGAATCTTTAAAAGAATGAATTAATCACGTTTTTTATATTTTTATTCAATTTCAATTCTCACAAATATTTTTATATAAACACTTCACAATGTAAAAACATACCTAACAATGTATACTACCGTGTACTTGTATCAAGTCACGAAACAGCGCAATCAACTGCCTCCAACCACCAATAACGAAAGTGCTGATGTTGCGTTTCGAAAATTTAATGCTGTAGCTTCGTATTACCAACAACCGCGGGTAATTCCTCGAGGCCAGTGTAATTCCCCCGAAGGAAATTAACATGCTGGCGGGGCCACGAATCGGCCTCTAAAAATCTTCTTTTTTAAGAAAACGTGGGAAACTATTTTCTCCCCTCGGGGGAAGGCCACTGTGGGAAACGCCTAGTACGTATTTCTATTCTGTTCTTTCTTTCCTCCCCCCGACCCCCACCTCTTTCCCCTTTCTTCTTCTCTCTCTTCTTTCCTCCTTCTCCTCTTCTCGTCTCCCCCCCCCACCCTCCCCTCCCCCATCCCCGCCCCCAAGTTGCCCGCCAGCCTCGTGGTTCTGAAAGCATATTATTATCATTATCATTATTTTTTTTTCTCTATCACAGTCCTCCAATTCGACTGGGTGGTATTTATAGTGTGGGGTTCCGAGTTGCATCCTGCCTCCTTAGGAGTTCATCACTTTTCTTACTTTGTGCGCCGTTTCTAGGATCACACTCTTCTGCATGAGTCCTGGAGCTACTTCAGCCTCTAGTTTTCCCAGATTTCCTTTTCAGGGATCTTGGGATCGTGCCTAGTGTTCCTATGATTATGGGTACAGTTTCCACTGGCATATCCCATATCCTTATTCCTATTTTCAGGTCTTGATACTTATCCATTTTTTCCCTCTCTTTCTCTTCAACTCTGGTGTCCCATGGTATTGCGACATCAATGAGTGATACTTTCTTCTTGATTTTGTCGATCAACGTCACGTCTGGTCTATTTGCACGTATCACCCTATCTGTTTTGATAGCATATTATTATTATTATTATTGCTGGTATAGCTGGTATATCTGGTATCACGTGACGTTTCGACCTTCTCGCAGGTCATCCTCGGACGAGTCGTTTGAAGAGACTGTAGCAAGAAAGTCTGTGGGGCGGTATTTTAGAGTTGCATTCTCATTGGTCGGGCCGGTCTTGGACGAAGTCGTAGATCTCGCCTCGAAGGTCCCGGGGATTCTCTCGTACGAGCGCCACAGTAGTGTACCTGGGGATGAACGACAGGAATTCCGTCCGTAGCAGGAATCCTGTCATCCCGTGGGGGCTCCTGATTATCTGATATTGTCGGAGGGTCGTTCGCTGCTCTCCGGGCGGCGGTGGGAAGGAGAAACGTTTCTTGGGTGATGTTAAGATTTGGTTTCTCCTGCCTATATGGGGGAGGGCTTCTAGGAGGCGCGAGAACGGTCGGGGATAAACCGTTGTCTGGTCTATTATTTCGATATTAGGAATAATATCACTTCTCTTTATCCGTTTGTTATGAGCAGTCCTTGCGTGGTTGAAGATGGCTCCTTCTTGAGCGTGGCAGGAGATTCGCTTGGAGTTATTATATTATTATTATTAGTTATTATTATTATTATTATTATTATTATTATAAATTATATCGTGGTTGGTGTTTTTGCTCAACACAGTAGTTCAACTGAATAAATTGAATCAGTGATAGAGTTTAATATATTTTAGAAAAGATATTATCATTATAATTATTATTATTATTATTATTATTATTAATTATTATTATTATTATTATTATTATTATTAAGCAAAAATGTTTCAAACTGAATCATCACAATATATTTCGTAATTTTGCTCAATGATAGATTGTAGTTTTCCAGAAAAAGAGAGTTATCCATTCTTAAATTATTAATTATTATTATTCTAGTTTAGTTATTATTATGATTATTATTTATTTATTCCTGTGTTGCTTTTGTTGTTGTTATGCCAAAATGTTAAATTGAAATCCACAGTATTTATTTTGCCGTTTTTATTTAATGATAAATTATTTTACTATGAAAAAAAAATTATTAATATATTATTACCACGCAAACTTTAATGAACTAGGTTGATAAGTTAAGATATAGAATGCGAATGTACATATTGAAAATGAGAATAAAGGAGGAGGATGGAAATGGAAAGGAAAGGGAGGTGAAAAAGGTATGGAACCGAATGCATCCAAATATGATAAATCAATTGCTAACTGTATTGCAAGCTTCCCACTCGCACTCATATTTGTCGAAAAATACAAGTATTATACCTTTGACTCTTTCATACATCGAATATGTGTGTATTATTCCATATACGATCGTATTTTTCATCGTCATTGCTTACCCATCATTTAAAAATATTTTCTCGAAAGTAATTAGATACTGATAATATATATATATATAATATAGTATATATATATATATATATATATATATATAGGTCTGTATGTATGTATGTAGTATGTATGTGTGTATGGTATGTGTATGTATGTATGTATGTTTGCCCCTCTTTCCTCGTCAGATATGTTTCTTAATCTTGAATGAAAATGCCATAGATCTTTTTTAATGCTGTAATACGTAAGTTTATGTCAGTATATGCTCTGTTTTCAAATATGTTTCCGGAACGTATACTAAACTGGTGTAAACTTCTTTTAGTACTTTAAAGCTTCATTTCCAATCTGACACACCTCGAGTTTTCGGATATTTTCTATAAACTAACAAGAAGCTGAAATATACCTTACATTTTACATCCAACTCCTGGACTTCTTATTTCTGGACTATCTTTTTGAACTCTATTCTTCTATCTAACTTCTATCTGCCAAACCTTGAGAGTAAGTTCTAAAAAAATATTTTAATTCTTATCACCCGAGTGATATTTTTTTAATGCTTGTAAACTCCTTATTTAGACTTAACGTCTTCTACCCCAGGTCAAGCATTTCTTAGCGTAGGTGTTTTTATTAGCATTTGTAGACAGAAAGTGTCATAGTTTGATATCAAGAATGGTACTTTATGTCCTCAGGAACAGAATTTGCAAGTTTCAAACCTCATTTTACATTTCAGTATTTTTTACAACAACAACAGCAATAATAATAATAATAATAATAATAATAATAATAATAATAATAATAATAATAATCCTTTTAGACGATTTCACGCATCGCTTATATTCATCTGAGTATAACCCTAAAAAGAAGGAAAAAATCACAGCTAAGTTCAGGTCATTTTAGTATAGAAATCGACCTTACATCCTCAGTAACAGACCTGAGTGAAAGTTTCGACATGACTTGCAATTTTCCTAAGCCTCTCATGAAATGTCTTGAATAATTTCATCATAATTATCCAGTAAATACATATGTGTGTGTGTGTGTGTGTGTGTACTTCCAAAATTAAACCAAGGAATATAAAAATGTCTGAATAATATTTTTAGAAAAAGTCGAGAACTTGCCCACCTCGATTCTGGCGATGACCTTTGGCTCGGACAAGATAAAAATCCTATAATCAAGTCACGTGCATTTCGACTCAGAGAGAGAGAGAGAGAGAGAGAGAGAGAGAGAGAGAGAGAGAGAGAGAGAGAGAAACATACCTTAAATCCTTTTGGAACATTTTAAAATAGAAATTTCTCTCTCTCTCTCTCTCTCTCTCTCTCTCTCTCTCTCTCTCTCTCTCTCTCGTATGGGCCCACACATATGCTTATATCTACTGCAGTAATTTACATAATGTAACAGAAGCTTCGACGCAGTAAAGCTACATTCTTTAATCGAGTTCGTGTGTGTATACGTAAGTATGTATGTATGTATGTATGTATATGCGTATGTATATATGTATGTATACATTTATATACATAACTTATTAAATATATGTATAAAAGAGAAAATATATTGTAATATCCGTAGGGTAAGCCATGCCTTTTCCATCTTTTATTTAGATATGTTTACACCTGGAATTTTTTTTTTTTCCACTTAACGGACGAGCGTTTTTATTCTAATTCTCTGCGACATTTTTTCGCCAAATGTGAAATTTAAGAACATTTTCATTGCTAGCTTATTAAGTTTTCATATGTGTTTAGTAAAGGATTCCCTCTGTTTCTAACGTTTCATGGCATTGTTTCTGTTTATCTGGAAAACACAAACTCAAATTTTGCGATTAACTCCATATTCACACATACGTCACAAGAATCGTCATTCGTGGAGTCGCTGGCTGACCAAGAGCCCGGGTAACTACGAAGAGACCATTTCATATTTCATAATCCTTTGCAATTACGACAACATATACATGTCAGTTTGGCTTTCCTGACATTGATGCGAGTCTAACATTGCTTACGAATTGTATCATTGGAGACTATTAGCCTCAATTTAGTAATAGTTATAGAACAGTGAGCTCTGCTCATAGACATCGGCCTCCTACCAATTAAGCTACTCGGGAATATCCTCTTAGACAAATGCGATTGATGTCTTCCTTTGAGTTGGTGATTTATACTTTTGAAGTGGTACTGAGTTTGCAAAGAGAGTTGGTAGATTACACACTCACACAGACATATATATATATATGATATATATATATATATATATATATATATAGATATATATATATATATATATATGTGTGTGTGTGTGTGTGTGTGTGTGTGTGTGATTGTATGTATGTGTATATATTATATATATATATATATATATATAATATATATATATATATATATATATATATATATATATATGAGTAGGAATTTTTATTGGTAGCAAGTTATATCAGTAACATCACTTTCATTTTCCTCGTCGCAGTTATGAATAAGAACATTATCTTTATCATTATCATAAGAAGTGTCACATGAAGGTGTCCTATAGCCCAGAAATGAATGTACATATTGATACTACCACTTTAGATGACAAGGATTAATTTCAAGTTACCAAAACGGTACTTCAGTTTAATTAGCATCTATTGAAAAAATTCTCAAATATATGTACCACTTTACATTCCTATTACACTGCAGTCCTCAATACTGACACTGTTGTTAGGCAATGCAACGGCAGCTGGTATGAAAAATATGTTTTATTTGCACTGACGTCAACATTAAATTAATTAAAAGCCATATGAGTTATATGTATTGCAATTATATATTGCAATTTCTGTACATAAAAGTAGGGTCATGCATTGCCGATATGAATCATCTAATCTAATTAATTTTGTACTCACCATGAAATAATTCAGGTTCATAGGAATCCATGAAGTGAATTATGGCACTCATTATTTTGACAGATTCAAATTGTCATCGTTCCATGTTTACGGGGATGATAGTGATTGGAAGTGATAAAAATAGAAAGTGAGCAATCGGGTTTTCTGTTGATACAAACGTAGGTCAAATTAATATATAATATTATATATATATATATAATATATATATAATATATTATATACACACACAAATTCGTGAGTGTATGTAGGGGTGTAGGTTTATAAGGTGTAAGTCTATACGTGCTTGGGTTTATCTGTATATATCTGTTATTATATTCGTATGAATGTGAAGTTTCTTTTTTTTTGACAGGATTAAAGCATTTTTTTTCTTCGTCCTAATAAATTGGAAAAACAATGTTCACCCATTCATTAACCTGACTAAGCAATAAGTAACTAATATAGATACCCATCATATAATGCATAATCTATAGCTATTACCCCGAAGCTTGTGTTGCAATTTGGCTGTCCAGATAATAATGCAGGTCCAGCAGCATTCATTATGAAGTGTATAATTTCTTACTGTTAACCTCAGCTTAGCAATACAGCCATCAACAGTTAGCTTTACTCATAAATTTCCCTGCCTATTAATTATGTTTCTGGAATATATGTTCTTCTGTAATCTTTTGTTGCGGAAGATTTTGAACTTCAGAATTCTTTCCAAGGCTTCTTTTAAAAAGGATATGTAACATTTCGTATCTATATGCATTTTGTCATATATATTCGTCATGTATGAGGTGGTTATGTGTATATATATATATATATATATATATATATATATATATATATATATATATATATATATATATACTCACACACACACGCGCGCGCGCACGCACGTACACACACCACACACTCACACACATATATATTATATATATATATATATATATATATATATATATATGTATTCATAAGTTCCTCAATATTATTACTGCCATCTTGCTTTTCACCGTTAATAGCAAGAAATCAAATATAACTTGTTTTATTATTGAAGCTTCTTAATGTACCCGTTATATAGTACAGAATTGAGTATGGGAACTTATATTATCTCAATGGGCGACTAAACCATGGGGTTTATAGGTGCTATTATTGATTTAATGACGGATTTTCTTATAAGTAAGATTGGCGAATTTCCCTAGTTGAATTTTATACGTAAAGTGCACGAGTTAGTTTTAGTACTTTGTAAACTTAATTCAGGACTTAACGGTTGTTTTTGAAATATCATTCTCACCTGAATTCTTAAGAAACCATTCTATTTGAATAGTTGCCAGAAAAATGGCACTAGGTAAACCGTACAGTTAGAGTGATAGACTCATTTTAATTTAATTTTGCAAAGAATGAAATATGTCGATAAACGCTACGGACATAGATTACCAGTTTTCGGTACCCCTGTTTTAAATACTACAATTATCACGTCTTCCAAGAATTGAATTACTATAATTGATAGAAGATAAAAGGACACCTATTCTTATTTACAGATCCATTACCATAAAAATTCCCGCTGTCGCAATGAGAGAAAACGCTTGCTGTAAACTCCGTTGTTAAAGATTGCTATATTTTCAATGGTTTTATAAGTGGGAATTTATATGAAGTCTACGTTCAGTGCCACCCACATTTCACTATCCCAGCTCCTAGCGTATTACGGATTTTAGGAATCAGACGGCGAGTAGAAGGGAAATAAAAGAAAAATAGTCTTCTATTCACATCTCTCGTTATGAAAAAAGGATATGAATGGGAGCAGTAACTAGATTTCACCAAATTAATTACTTCCTGTTGCAGATATATATGTACATGTGTTGAAAAAAATTGCCGTGTCTCCAAAGAAAATGTAAAATAAAAATGGTGGTTCTGAATAAACGTTTGTGTAGTAATTACCTCGCAATAATGTTTAAGTATTTCATGTATAATTCAAAATTTTATATTTAAACTACATATTTATGGGATATTTATGAAAACGAATATATGAATAATGCGGTAAATGTATTGGCTAATTTAGAATATAAACTTAGAATTTTAAAAGAAGAGTGTTCGAGCATATAAAAAAAATTACATGATGAAATACAATGGTTTGAAAAGAACTTTCCATTCTGCTTGGTAACTGAAGTTTGTATTTGCACCTATTTTGGTGTCTGAGATCATATTTGATAATAACAGTTAGCAAAAAACATGAAAATAATGAGATATTGTGTTAATAATTTCCCCATTTCTCTATGCATTTTCAGCATTATAAGAAACTTCGAATTTAATTGAAATCATCGGTGTGTTCGCTGCATTTCATTCCAAGAAATTTTCGTAAACAAGAGACTGAAAATCAAATCAATTTGACCCCCCCTCCTTGCTAAATCTAATTACTGCAGGGCAGCGGAAAAATTACCACGCTTTGGCGAGACGATTCAATATGAAGACGAAGGAGTAAAAGAGAAGGCGATTGTGCTCCAACTTAATTATATTGTCGCAAACTATAAAATCCCCTTAATAAGAAGAAGGATTGATTTAAGAGTAGCATTCAAATTCAATAAGATTAAATGAAATTGAATAAAGAGGCATTTCCCTATGTCGCTGTGGTGCCTTGGTCAATCGATGCCGAGCCAACATTCGCTAACGGATTGCGAGAGAGAATGGAGCATTAGATTGAGAGAGAGAGAGAGAGAGAGAGAGAGAGAGAGACGAGGAGAGAGAGAAGATGACGAGAGAGAGAGAGAGAGAGAGAGAGAGAGAGAGAGAGAGAGAGAGGCAGGCGTGATTTTTCTTCCGCGAGGGATGTGAGATTGGGTTTGTTAGCACGGAACTACACTCGGACACATGTTCGGGTTCGGGCAGCCGAAAGACAAACAACGTACTCGGGAACCAACGTATCTCTTGCAATGGCCGAGCATATTTCATCGGCCGTCACGGTCGATCGGCCACTGCAGCTGTAGTAGTAGTAGTAGTAGTAGTAGTTTGGTCGGGAACTCTCTCTCTCTCTCTCTCTCTCTCTCTCTCTCTCTCTCTCTCTCTCTCTCTCTCTCTCTCTCTCTCTCTCTCTCTGTACCAAACAACTGTGTGTGTGTCCGTCCCGCGCTGTTGTATATTTAAGCAATGGTCTCCCTCGTCCGCTCGTTGCAGCAACGTCGAGTCTTGTCGCCTGCGGTTATGAATGCCAAGCGAAGCCGCGGGCGAGCGCGCAAGCACGCGTTCTGAGAATCGGTTCGAGGGCGATTTATGGTACGACGTCGGTGCTGTAAACAAAGAGATCTAGGGCTGGGGAGGGGGAGGGGGAGGGGGTGTTGCACGCGTCCAACACGATGATGATGAGAGAGTCTGCTCAACGGGGAGAATGATACTACAGGGAAGTCAGTCAGCTGGGAATACTCGAACGAGGTGAAATCAGATTTGATTGGCGAAGAGGAAAGTAAACTGGGTGATTGTCAGGAAGAAATAAGAGCCGTTGTATCGTATTTTATGCGAAAGAAGGTATAACCGAGAGGAATTATAACAGTCAATGCCACGTCCTGAAAGTTTAAATACACTTCTTCCCTTTACGGTAACAGAGAAGCCCCCTCAAGCAAGTACTGGCCTAGTTCAAGTCGTTTTAGAAATATAAATCCCATATTCTACGTCCTTTACATACTGCCAAGAATATTTTGCTTTATTCTTGGTAATAGGAGCTGCGAAATATTCAGATAAAGGTACCCGTATAGTAATTACACCAGAGATAAATATAAACAGAGTTATAGACTTCAAGCTAGATGGTATATCCACTCGAAGTAGAAACGATTTGCCCAGCAAGAACAAACATTAACGACAAGTTCATATCGATACACATGACATTTCGCATCTGTAATATCACCAACTATCTGAATTCATGACCTACATTCCTCGCAAAAAAGAAAACAAATGAAAAAATAAATATTTTCAATATGAAACGACATATATTTCTCTGTATGACAAAAAGTTTTAGAACAAACAAATAATAAATATATTTGTGAATGATTCAGATACTGTCCCCTTTCCGGTAATCATTCTCCTTTTTCCCTGAGAATTGCTTCCCCTCTTTTCAGGTATTTCTCTCTTCAATTATTCTGCTCGTTTTTGTCATACATGCACTCATGATTTGTTTTTGTTGTAAAAATTGTCGTATCTGTTTCTTCTCGGTCTGATGGTTGATGGTCTATTCATCACGCTTAATGTATTACTGTCAGTTATTCTCTGTCATTGATATAACTTTTTTTATTTAATTTGGTACTTTTAGTGAGGAAAAAGTATTTCAGATGTGTTACATGGATTTCACTGAAATAAAACCTTTATGTGCACACGTACGCATACATTATATAATAGCTATAAAAGGTTTATATATATATGTATATATATACATATATATATATATATATATATATATATATATATATATGTATGTATATATGTATATATATATACACTCCCTGCTATGACTATTGATACTCGATGTTCGGATCCGTTATACAACAGGAATTCCCTTCAGGCAATGTGAGCTCATACATTTAGATGTACCTGAATAGTCGTGAATTGGAACGTCGTATCCATATTCAGTCACACGTTATACGCGAGACACAATAAAACCTCTGCTTTTTCCACTGCATTACCTAAAGAGAAGATGAAAGATACCTAAAATTTTCTTCTTGTTTTAAAGAGAATAGAAATAATAGAAACCTTTTCTCTATAGTTGGATGTATAATATTTAGAGTCATGCTTTTGAAGGATTAGACTAATGCATATGTCCTTCCAGTTATAGAAAAAAAAATGTTGTTCATTGCTTGTTTTCTGAGAGGTTGCTCGTTGGTTCCTCATGGCTATTTTTGTTATCATCATGATTTTGATGATTCTAATCTCCTGAAGTATGATTATCATCCTCATCATTCTTATCAGTAATATGGTTACGATAAGAGTTATTGACTGATTGCATTCCTTTTATTATTATCATTATTATTACCATATGATTTACTGATTGATTGCATTACTTTTATTATTATTATTATTATTATTATTATTATTATTATTATTATTATTATTATTATTATTATTATTACGTTATGGTTGTTGTTGTTGTGTATATTTTTATTATATATCTACTCTTACACAATTGTGAATTTCGTTACCATTATTATTATTATTATTATTATTATTATTATTATTATTATTATTATTATTATTATTATTATTATTATTATTATTATTATTATTATATGTTTAAATACCTTGATATTTTCCTCCGTTTTTCTAATATAATGCACTAAATACTTCGTCATTAGGGGTTTTCCCCATTTATTATTATTATTATTATTATTATTATTATTATTATTATTATTATTGTTATATATTATTATTATTATTATTATTATAAATGGGGAAATGAATCACATTAAAAATGTTTTGATCACTATAACTATACCATGCTTCCGGTGGGTCACAAATGAAAGTGACAAATTAATTGTGCAACATTCGTAATGATATTGATAAGCTCGAATGAATCCTATATGCATTGCAATCATGTGTAATTAACGGAGTTAGGATCCATGCAATCATATATTGTCTGATGAATGTAAATGTGGGTACATTATTATTATTTTTATATTATTAATTTTATTTCTATTGTTGCTGATGACGATAGTGAAATATTGATGTAAACTTTATAATAATAATAATAATAATAATAATAATAATAATAATAATAATAATAATAATAATAGTAATAATAATAATAATATGGTAAGAGCTATAGATAGTTTTCCGAAATACGTAAAGCTTCTGCGAGAATTTTCATGCAGTAGAGAGACCGGTTTGGTGTCAAAATTACGCTTAGACAAAGATCTGTTTTGTTTCTGCGGTTGTTTATATACTCATGAACTGAGTCATGGAGGTAGCTAAACAAGAGAATAATAGATTAAGGGGAAAAGATGTGTAGTGAGAGGGGTCATGAATGATGTAATAAATGTTTGATGTTTTTAGTCTATGCAGTACAGAGTGGAGGTAGTGAAGGAAAAATGCAGAAACGGGAAAAAGAATTTAAATGCTCTCCCGAGAAGAGAAAAGAGAAAACTGAGGGTACATATGAGCAAGAGTCAGGTCATGAGGGTAAATGAAAGACAAAAATGTCTGAGGAATGAATGGAAATACAGATGGTGGGAGAATGGAAGTGGTTAACTGGTCAAGGAATTTCAAATTGACGGAGGCTGAGCTGAAAGAGGTACGTCACGAAGTGTGAAGGCAGTTCATTCTTATATGATATTTTGACAGATATATTGACGTGTGATGCTAAAGCTCGTTAGAATAAACTAAAAACAGCCATTAAATATGAGACTGGAAATTCAAACACCCTCAGTGATAATAATAAGAGTAATGATATATAATAATGATCAATGCTAGAGAAGGAGGGGGAAAATGTAATATTATACCTCAGAAGTTTTGGTCTTTTGAAAAGTTTTGATTTTCACTTGTAAAGTGAGAAAGGAAAGACAAAGCGATATTATCATCACTGATAAAAGTGGGAATAATAGTTTTAGAAAATAACCCTATTGATAGATATAGGAACAGCATGTAACTGATACTGACCTTCTTGTTTATTAGTCATAGTAGAGTTGGTGGTCATATAAGTGGTATATTTTGTGGCAATTCCTTCCCTTGTGTAAATAAACTCTCTCTCTCTCTCTCTCTCTCTCTCTCTCTCTCTCTCTGAGTAAGAGTATATGCCTCGTATACTTGTGTGTGTGTGTATGTGCATGTGTCTGTCTTTCTGCTATGGCTAGTAAGAGTCCTTGAGCTCTCCTCTCATTTGAAGGGCAAGCCCCCTCTCACTAAAGATCCTCTCTCTCTCTCTCTCTCTCTCTCTCTCTCTCTCTCTCTCTCTCTCTCTCTCTCTCACAAACAAGGAAGAGATGGTAAAAAAGGAAAATATGGATAAATTAGGAACACCAGAATGTCCTAATTAGACGCCCCCCTTGTGGACATTTTAATGAGGATCCTGAGCAAGGGAGGCTCTCTCTCTCCTCCAAAAGTACCATTTTTATCGTGTCTCTCTGAATAACATTACGCCCTCCGGGCAACATGCGGCTCAAGAAAGGTAGGGGTTAGCGAGACGAAGGCTAGGCGGAATAAGAACAAGGTTTATCTGTTCTTAGAATTCGTTGTTTACAGGTGGAGGAAGAAATGACTTCCAGATTTATGAATGCGGTATTGTTAATAGCTTACAGAAGAAGAAGAATCAGTATTAGTAGTAGTAATAGTATTACTTGTGAATGAGGAATTAGGAATGTAGTGAGAAAGAAAGAGGTGATTGTAAATGAATGACAGAATCCCGTAATGATATAGATGGTGATGGTAATGATGATGATGATGATGATGATATTGATGACGATGATACTGATGACATACAGCTGTGAAAAAAATAAGAAAAAAATAGCCTTAATCAGTTATTTGCTAACTGTCTCTTATTACAGAAATATCTATAATTTCTGTAAAGAGGATGATAATCATGTCAGACTGGGCACGTAAACTATGAACAGAAGATTAAGTGTGTCAATATTTATAAATGAAAATTTTCGTGGGTTAGAGAGAGAGAGAGAGAGAGAGAGAGAGAATAAAATTTAGGAAAGGGTGAACACAGTGGTGAAGATAATCCTATCAAAGTGAAATGACAGAGAGACAGACAGACAAGAATCGGAATAACAATAGATGAATAATTATAAAGAGAAATTTGTGTCGAGACAAAAAGCAGTGAAAGTTCGTGCCAGACAGACAGACAGACAGACACAGAAAGGTAGACAGACAGGTAGAACTGCCCCCTACCGTCCCTCTGAAAGGAAAGGAATAACCCTCGGAAATAAGACGGAAGAAAAAACCTTATAACGTGATTTCCTCGTTACTGAAGGAATATCTAATGAGAGCCGTTGCAAAGAATCCCAAAATGGATGAAGCTCATTAGAGATGATATGCAATGAGTTTCTTTTCCGCTTCCTGGAACGTGTGTATCTCTCTCTCTCTCTCTCTCTCTCTCTCTCTCTCTCTCTCTCTTTATGATGGACTTTTCTTGTGTTTTTTCCTTTATCCTTTTCTTTGAGTCCTTGCTGGTACAGCAATATGGGTGAATTTTGGTGTACTGTGATTCGGATGTACTAATTATATTGCTAATGATTTCTTAAAACTTCAGAATTAATGAATTTATTCTCTCTCTCTCTCTCTCTCTCTCTCTCTCTCTCTCTCTCTCTCTCTCTCTCTCTCTCAAGATTTTCTGGTTACTCATTGTCTCAGTAAGAATAACCTAAGCGTTATAAAATCTCTCTCTCTCTCTCTCTCTCTCTCTCTCTCTCTCTCTCTCTCTCTCTCTCTCCTCCGACATATCTGCGTCTCTAGCTGACAGTAACGACGGAAATAAACGTCTTAATAACCACTAGAAGCTCGGGTGGGTTACGCACGAGGATAAAATCCCTGATGATCTTAATTAGAGAACTCCTGGCTGTCATTCACTTTGTCTTTCACTGAACAAAAGACAATTATTCCTCTCTGTGGTCTGGCTGTCCGGGAGAGGCTCATTACCAACGTGGGTTTTGAAGGATTATGCCGATATTTCTCTGGTGTTTACAAAGGAAAACAGGCGCTCTTTCATTAGGGAGAGACAGACGCTATTTTCCGCTTTCTTTCTGGAACATTCATGTATATACTCACAAGCACACATTCTGTCTCTCTCTTTATCTCTCTCATACACACATACACACACACATACACGCACACACACACACACACACATATATATATATATAATACATATATGTATTTATGTATGTATATATATATATATTGAAGTAATAAAAGTCAACACTTATGTAAGATTTGTATTAAAATAATTCTTATATGACGTCATATAAGAATTTTTTAATACAAATCTTACATAAGTGTGGACTTTTATTACTTCAAAATACTCCAATCACGTTGTGGTGATTTATATATTAATATAAATAATATAATATAATATATATTATATTATATATATATATATATATATATATATATATATCTATATATATATATTATATACACTACATATATGAGGTTAGGTGTAGCCTACTTGTACTTGGCCATAGCTTTGAGAACCAATTTCATTACTGGCATCTTTATGAGCCTCAGACCCTCATTTAAAGTAAATGAATAAATAAAAGGTTCAAATTTTATATATCATGAAGGCGTCATTCCTTCGTTTATGTGCCTTGAATCTTCACAAAGGTTTGGAGACCGTCTGTCGTCAACGAGCGAGTTTTATTCGAAATACCGAGCGAGAGAGACACGTTTAACCGTGTTACGCAATATAGAGTACTTGTTACCGTGATTATGTAAGTTGATATTCTCTCTCTCTCTGGTAAAAAAATTTTCACCGAACGTATATTGATCTCTCTCTCTCTCTCTCTCTCTCTCTCTCTCTCTCTCTCTCTCTCTCTTCTCTCTCTCTCTAAGTCGGTTTTTATGTGGTAAACATTTTTTATCCGATCATATATTTTCATTTTTCAAACGATAGGTCCTTCAGCCGGAGATGATACGAGTACGCCACTGATTTTTTTAAGTCCCTACGCTTAGTATAGTTTAATTTTTATGGCATGGGGATTGAAGCATACATTGAAAAGCGTATCCAAGGAGGGGGGTTCGGGTATTTGGGAAATCACTGCCGGGGCCTTAATTAATCAGACTGAATCATTACCCGACCGGTGAGAACCCTAACATCATTACAGAGGCTTCAAAGGATCCTCTTAATTATGCGCTCCGAAGGATGTTTGCCTCAAGTGATCCTTGACATTAGGTCGGGGGAGGCTTATTCCGCCTTTGTACCGAGAACGGCCTCTCTCCTACAGTAAGGGTTGGGGGGCGGGGGTAACTTATTTTCCTATAGAAATAAACCCTCTGCGGTTGGATGAACCCAGAAGCCTTTCGGTATATTAAACATTCTACATAAAATTATTTCATGGTTATGAGAATTTTCTTTTATAGACCACCTGCCATTAATAAGACAACAATCCCATGTTCATTATGTAGAAAAATAGTGTGCGTAGAAGTTAATAAGACACCAATCCCTTGTTCATTTATATGGAAAATTAGTGTGCGAAGGTGGTATTAATAAGACAATAATCCCTTGTTTATTGATAGAGGAAAAATAATTCACAAAAGATTGTACATATAGACCTTCTGTAGTCAATCTCCCAGTGAAAGAGGCAATAACCTCTCATTCTATGGAACAGAAAACATTAGTGAATAGATCCTTTGTTCGTGAAAGCAACACGACACTAGTTTCTGCATCTTTTCAAAAGTCAGCTTTTCAGCTCTCGAATGGAAAGCCTACACTTTACTTCTTTTCTCGACCTGACTGAACTCATTACCGTCGGCCACGTCTGTGTTAGCTTCTCCACCGTCAAGAAAAGTTATGTATCCCTGAGATTGGAGGAGCTTCGCGCGTCACTGATCATATATCTGGTGTATTTTTATATCTGAAAATGGGTCAGTTTCTCTCGACGATCCAGAAGGTTTGATCGTTGCCCAGTGACGCGTGAAATCTTTCCAAGCGCGTCGTCGTCTTGTTATCTTGTGAGATTAACTAGTTTGTGGGATTCTTACGAACGCAATCTGCCTCTGAATTTGAGTTACTTGAATTGTCGAATTCCAATCACGTCTTGTTATCGGAATGCTTCGTATCACAAAAACGCCAAATTCATTTGGAAAGATTTTTTTTTCTTGTTTAATCTGTTTTCCTCCACTCTGGTTGGTATTCATTCAGTGCTTTTTGTATTATGCATTCGTAATACTATTTTTCACAGTAATTCTGTTTTAGAATCGCTGTATATATTCATCGTAGTATAGCATAGATGCTTATAAACGTTTTAATGCAAAACCAAGTTTAACAGGCCAACAAACCCTCCTATTTTGCGCATGTCAAAAAAAAGACAGATAAATAAAAAAGTAGTTGAAAAAAAGATACATAAATAAAAAGTAGTATTGAAAACATGTAAGAAGCGCCCACCCCCCCCCCCCCCCGCGATTAACTTGTCTCACAAAATAGAAGCTTGAAGCTTTTACCTTCAAAAATAAACTATTATTTCCAAAGTACTACATCAAAGAAGATAACCCCCCCCCCCCCCCACACACACACACACACACACACGTCCTCCGGAATCTTAATATCGTTGCGTTCCCCGATCACCTCCCCGGCAACCTGACCCTTTGCTCGTTTTCCAATACCGCGACCATTTCGGTCACTTAGGCGTTTTCCAATACAGGTAAGCACGACGCGTACAGGACCAGATAGACCAGACTAGACTACAGAGACCAGACCAGACCAAACTTCTGGGGGTCCGCAAGCACTTACAGGTCAAACTGTTAGTCAAGTCTCTCTCTCTCTCTCTCTCTCTCTCTTTCTGGCCTTTTTCATACCGCAGTCCACTTTATAATTTTATCTGGATTGAATCTATGAATTTCCTCCCTTCTTCTTCTTCTTCTTCGTCTTCGTCTTCGTCTTCTCTCTCTCTCTCTCTCTCTTTCTCTCTCTCTCTCTCTCTGGTCTTCCTCCCACCGCGGTCCACTTTATCATTTTTCTGGATTTATCTAGGAATTTCCTCACTCCTTCTTCTTCTCCTCCTCGCTCTGTCCTTCCTCCCACCACTGTCCACTTTATAACTATCCTCTGAATTTAATCCATGATTTTCCTCTCACCTCCTTCCTCTTCTTCGTCGTCTTCTTCTTTGCTTTCCTTTCTTCCTTCGTTCCTTCTCACTCCTTCTACCCGTCCACGGTCGCTTTGCCTTCAGGGAAGTCCGCTCGTTTTCCAATAACGTAACTCCCACAGTAATTACTGATATGTTTCAGGTTTGTATTTACTCTCGATTCAGGTGAGGCAAAGCCGTTTCCAGCTCGGGGTACAGAGCCCTGGTTTGTGTGTGTGTTTGTGTGTGTGTATGTTTGTGGTGAGCCCGGATGTGTGTGCGTGTGTGTTTGTACGTATGTGTGCGTGTGAATATGTGTACGTGATTATGGTTAAATCAGCGCTGTGTGTATGAGTGTATAAGTGTGAGTGTTTGTGGTGAACCCAGATGTGTATGTGTTAAAGTATAATTTTATATATATATATATATATATATATATATATATATATATATATATATATATATATATATATAAGCGCATGCGCACCCCACGCTAGACTGTACCAGAGTGGTCTCGCAATACGGATATGTGCTTCCAGTTACTGGATTTCAAAGTTGGTTTGTATTTGATGTTTGATTGACGTCCAGGAAATTCCAGGCAGGGTTTCCAGTTACAATGCCTGGTTTATCAACACACACACACACACACACACACACATATATATATATATATATATATATATTATATATAAATTATATATATATATATATATATTATATATCTATATCTGTCTATCTATCTATCTATCTATATATATATATATGCCCATTTGTGTATTTAATCTCTTCATTACGGCGATTCGTTAATGGGTCTCTCTCTCTCTCTCTCTCTCTCTCTCTCTCTCTCTCTCTCTCTCTCTCTCTATGAAGCCTTCATCAAGGAAAATGTTTTACTTTGTAAAATACAAACATATGTGCGTGTGGAAGCGCACATATGTTTTTGTGTACATGCTTTAATATACTCACGGTATTACCACCCAACGAGGTTTGTATGTGCGGTGTGTTTTTTGCTTTCCGGAAGTAATGTCTTTGAGGAAAAGTAGCTAGATTTTCAAAGTATGTCTTTGGAGAATAGTGAGATTCGCTCTGCCCTTCATGAAGTCTAAGTTTAAGAAGTGTTCCGGTCGATTTGGGATCTCCAGGACCTTC
>NC_087216.1:22191665-22196665 GCF_015104395.2 Macrobrachium nipponense | reverse complement strand
CCTGACAAGGGATAATGAAAGGTGTTATGTTCCACTGGGAACTCGATCTGCCTGTTAAGATAGACTAGTACGAAATTCGTGGTAAGGTCTCCTATCTGTGTGCGTGTGCGCGTGTCTGTGCGTGCGTTAAAACAACATTTTGAGTTGGTTCACAGTATGAGCTCACGTACGTAAGTTTCACTATTGTTATTTTTGTCATCTATGTGTCATTTTCTAAGAAAAATACTTGGAGTTTGCTCACTCGATGGGCTTACTTGTGCAATTTTTACATTAAAATTTTTATTATTTTCGTCTCCTGTTTATACTTTTTTGAAGAACTGAGCTTGAAGTTGGCTCGCATGATGGGCTCACCTGTGTCATCTTTACTATTATTTTGACACTCGTGATAGTGCTAAAAGACTGTCAACTTGACAGTCGTGCATTGAGGTAAATTCCGTTTATTCCTCTGCACTATTTTTCCAGAAATTGTAAGCGTTCTTGAATGAAGGCGATGAACTCTCTGTTGTTCACCCTTAGTCCCCATTTTATGAAAACGCATGAAAAAGAATAAAACACCAATTCCGCAAGAAAAAGAAAAAAAAGACACCATTTTTCCACACACGACCACTGAAACGCATGACGTATGCATATTTGCATGATCGAAAGAGAACGGAAGATATGGAAAAAGATATATATAAAATAAAGAAGAGGGCCAGAGAGAAGAACCCCAATTCGATGGATTCTGAAAACAGAGCGTATGACCGATTGGTTTTTTTTTTTCATACCTATTCAGATGCAAAGTCGTTTTACCCTCTTTTTGGAAACCGAGAGAGAATTTCGAAAGAGGAGGAGGAGGAGGAGGAGGAGGAGAAGAGAGGAGGGGAGAGGGAGAGGAAGCTGTTGCATGCGATACGACGGAGGAATATTGTATACCCTGTCAAAGGAGGATATCGGAGGCTTTTTGGGAGTATTAGAGTTAGAAAGGAAGTAGAGGAAGTGAGAGAGGGGATCTGGGTTTATAAAATTTACCTTTTTTAAATTTTTATTCGGTTGTTTTATTCTTAGACCATTTTAATCTTGCATTCACATATGAGTATTTTGTTCACTGGGAGATTATTTTGCAATTTAATAGTCTGATGGTTGCTCCAATTGTATTTCTCCGTAATTTGAATAATAATAATAATAATAATAATAATAATAAATAATCAATAATAATAATAATAAAATAATAATAATAAATAATAATAATAATAATAATAATAAAATAATAATAATAATGTGGCGCCGTGGAGGAGTGGGTTAGGTCGTCAATAGACTTAAGTCAAGTTAAGCAACATTGGGGCTGGTCAGTCGTTGGAGGGTGACCGCTCTCCTCGGCGTTGATTCCTTGGGAAAGGATCTTTACCATAATTTCCTCAGTCTTACTCAGCTGTAAATGAGTACCTATCCCTGATGGGGTAGGGTCCAGCTATGGGTTAAATAGCAAAACTCAGCAATGATGGAAAGAAATGAAGGAAATAAACGACAACGACGTAAATGGAACCTCTGGCAACAGAGGAGCTTCGTTCCGTCCGGCAACCAGGTATTCAACCCAATTGTAGGGGAAGACGGTCAGGTACTTGGAGGTCGTCATCCAGCAAACTGATCACCACAACGACAGTAATCAACAGCATGAGATGGAGCTACAGAAGCAAACCAAAGGAAGAAAGGAAAGGAGAGAAGAAAATAAGGAAATATGGAGATGCTAACATCAGAAGCAACCCGCACGGGAGAGAGGAGATAGAAGAAGATTGGTCAACATGGAATGAAAGAGGAATAAACACCCCCCAAACAGAGCAGAGGCTGGCAGACCAAGTAAGGAACATAAAGAAAAAGAACTGGCTCTCCCCAACAGAAAGAGAAGAACTGGAAAGGGAAATGTCACACGACAACGAATTACACGAAGACGAACAGAGAGACGATGCCACAGAAGACGACAGGGAGGATGAGGTATCAAACAACGACACACGAAGAAACACCGACGAAGTAACAGAGAGAACGGAATGGGTAGAAAAGATTAGACAATGGATGGAGCCAGATACAGAGAGAACAAAAATCCCCTCCATGAAAGCCTACAACAACAAGAAATTAAGGGTGGGACAAGTGAGGTCAATGAAATAATGGGCCTAATACACACCACCAGTATCACAGAAACAAATAACTTGATATGCAGGAGCAAGATTAGTAGCAGAACTGATGGGGATTCGAACACCAAACACCACCGTCACAACCAAACCAACCCAACAGAAACCAAACAGCAACCTCCTGGAAAA
Source organism: Macrobrachium nipponense (assembly GCF_015104395.2). Lineage (NCBI taxonomy): Eukaryota > Metazoa > Arthropoda > Malacostraca > Decapoda > Palaemonidae > Macrobrachium > Macrobrachium nipponense. The sequence goes on along the minus strand of NC_087216.1, from coordinate 22,194,374 downwards.
AGGCGCCTGGAAAAGCAAATCATGGTGATGAGATCTGACTTGAGTAAACTGAAAGAGATGGCAGAAAAAAGGCTAAGAAGCAAGAAAACAAGGGAGGAACTCAACGAAAAATACAAAGTACAAGAGAGGGGACTAAACAACACAATAGAAGATGTCAAACAGAGGCTTAAGGCCAAAGCACACAAGATCCAACGGTACATGAACAGGAATAAGGGATACCAACAGAACAAACTATTCGGAACCAACCAGAAAAGACTATACAGCCAACTAAGAGGGGAAGACAACCACCCAGAAATTCCTGAAGCCGAACCAAGTAAGAGACTCTGGGAAAACATATGGAGCAATCCGGTATCACACAACAAACATGCAACATGGCTCCAGGAAGTAAAGGAAGAAGAAACAGGGAGAATAAAACAAAGATTCACAGACATCACGACAGACACAGTCAGACACCAACTAAAGAAAATGCCAAACTGGAAAGCCCCAGGTCCGATGAAGTCCATGGATACTGGCTCAAAAAACAATTCAAAGGCCCCTACACCCACGAATAGCAGAACAACTCCAGCATTGTATCTCAAATCACCAAGCACCCAAACCCTGGATGACCACAGGAAGAACATCCTTAGTACAAAAGAAAAACAAGAGTACAAGAGTAAGGGAAATATACCCAGTAACTACAGGCCTATCACCTGCCTACCAATAATGTGGAAGTTACTAACAGGTATCATCAGTGAAAGGCTATACAACTACCTAGAGGAGACAAAACACCATCCCCCACCAACAGAAAGGCTGCAGAAGGAAGGTGTAGGGGCACAAAAGACCAGCTCCTGATAGACAAAATGGTAATGAAGAACAGTAGGAGAAGGAAAACAAACCTAAGCATGGCATGGATAGACTATAAGAAAGCCTTCGACATGATACCACACACATGGCTAATAGAATGCCTGAAAATATATGGGGCAGAGGAAAATACCATCAGCTTCCTCAAAAATACAATGCGCAACTGGAAATACAATACTTACAAGCTCTGGAATAAGACAATAGCAGAGGTTAATATCAGGAGAGGGATCTTCCAGGGCGACTCACTGTCCCCACTACTCTTCGTAATAGCCATGATTCCCATGACAAAAGTACTACAGAAGATGGATGCCGGGTACCAACTCAAGAAAAGAGGCAACAAAATCAACCATCTGATGTTCATGGACGACATCAAGCTGTATGGTAAGAGCATCAAGGAAATAGATACCCTAATCCAGACTGTAAGGATTGTATCTGGGGACATCAGGATGGAGTTTGGAATAGAAAAATGCGCCTTAGTCAACATCAAAAAGGCAAAGTAACGAGAACTGAAGGGATAAAGCTACCAGAAGATGGGAGCAACATCAAACACATAGATGAGACAGGATACAAATACCTGGGAATAATGGAAGGAGGAGAATATAAAACACCAAGAGATGAAGGACACGATCAGGAAAGAATATATGCAGAGACGGAAGGCGATACTCAAGTCAAAACTCAACGCCGGAAATATGATAAAAGCCATAAACACATGGGCAGTGCAGTAATCAGATACAGCGAGGAATAGTGGAATGGACGAAGGCAGAAACTCCGCAGCATAGATCAGAAAACCAGGAAACAAATGACAATACAAAGCACTACACCCAAGAGCAAATACGGACAGACTATACATAACACGAAAGGAAGGAGGGAGAGGACTACTAAGTATAGAGGACTGTGTCAACATCGAAAATAGAGCACTGGGTGGGGCAATATCTGAAAACCAGTGAAGACGAGTGGCTAAAGAGTGCATGGGAAGAAGAAGGCTAATAAAAGTAGACGAAGACCCAGAAATATACAGAGACAGGAGAAAGACAGAAAGAACAGAGGACTGGCACAACAAACCAATGCACGGACAATACATTGAGACAGACTCAAAGAACTAGCAGCGATGACAATTGGCAATGGCTACAGAGGGGAGAGCTAAAGAAGGAAACTGAAGGAATGATAACAGCGGCACAAGATCAGGCCCTAAGAACAGATATGTTCAAAGTATGATAGACGGAATAACATCTCTCCCATATGTAGGAAGTGCAATACGAAAAATGAAACCATAAACCACATAGCAAGTGAATGCCCGGCACTTGCACAGAACCAGTACAAAAAGAGGCATGATCAGTAGCAAAAGCCCTCCACTGGAGCCTGTGCAAGAAACATCAGCTACCTTGCAGTAATAAGTGGTACGAGCACCAACCTGAAGGAGTGATAGAAAACGATCAGGCAAAGATCCTCTGGGACTATGGTATCAGAACGGATAGGGTGATACGTGCAAACAGACCAGACGTGACGTGATTGACAAAGTCAAGAAGAAAGTATCACTCATTGATGTCGCAATACCATGGGACACCAGAGTTGAAGAGAAAGAGAGGGAAAAAATGGATAAGTATCAAGATCTGAAAATAGAAATAAGAAGGATATGGGATATGCCAGTGGAAATCGTACCATAATCATAGGAGCACTAGGCACGATCCCAAGATCCCTGAAAAAGGAATCTGGAAAAAACTAGAGGCCGAAGTAGCTCCGGGCCTCATGCAGAAGAGTGTGATCCTAGAAACGGCACACATAGTAAGAAAAGTGATGGACTCCTAAGGAGGCAGGATGCAACCCGGAACCCCACACTATAAATACCACCCAGTCGAATTGGAGGACTGT
>NC_087216.1:22149781-22191165 GCF_015104395.2 Macrobrachium nipponense | reverse complement strand
TACACTTCAATGACTTCCTGATCGTGTTAACCAGAGCTTCGTATGATAACCTAACATTAGACAAAGGCTCGTTCTCCGCTGTTTCCAATCTGTTTGTGACATGTATGCGAAATGTTGCAGAGGTGCTCAGATGCGTTTGACTTTGGTGTGGACGCACCCATAGTCTCTATCAGTGATAAATTTAGGACACATTTGTGTTTCAGTAGGCGTTGAATCTATGTTTATCTTGTTTGAATATCGTACCGATATTCTTTCTCGACAGCCTGTCCGTGACCATAAGTTTTGTGACGCCATAATAACATGCAGGAAAATTAAGACGCTAGAATTTTCTGAGAAAGGAAAATTAAGACTAGGATTTTGTTAGAAAGGAAAATTAAGACTAGAATTTTGTTAAAAAGGGAAATTATAGATCCTGAATTTTATTAGAAAGGAAAATTAAAATTCCAGAATTTTATTATATAGGAAAATAAAAATTCCAGAATTTTATTATAGAATTATGTTAGGAAGGAAAATTAAACTCCAGAATTTTATTAGTAAGGTAAATCAAAACTTTAGAATTTTATTCGAAAGGTAAATCAAAACTAGAATTTTCTTAGCAAAATTAAGACTAGTATTTTATTAAAGAGTAAAATAAAGACTGAAATGTGGTCAGACGAGATAGCCAGGATCTAAAGTATTTACAAAGCGCTTCTCCACAACAGAAAGCCTTTAGGCTTAATTAAGATAAGGTTGAAAATAACGCAGGAATGAAATGTTCAGAATGTAATTATAGGACAATATAAAAGAGTGTTCTTAGAGAGAAAGAAATGACGCTTTCCTGAGAATGTAATTTAGATAAGAGGTTGATATATAAGAAGAAAAATTTGACTCCAATTAGAGGAGTTTACGCGGAGTTGAATTTGAATTAGGCCGAATTCAACGCTGCTTATCCATCCAGTTAACTTATTCTGGGGCTTTGGGGAAGAAGTAGAATCGGAATTTATAAAGGAAATTAATTTTTAAAAATATTATATCCATATTTTCGAGCAGTTTTACTTTTGCCGCTATATAAAAAAGAACAGTGAATTGCGAACTGAAATGTAGAAATACATTTCGTTACAATTAAATAAAAATAGAAAAAAATACATAATTGTGCGTGATAAACCAGACAATCTATTGCTTACATGTTAGTTTCTTCAAGATGGTACAGAAGCTGACGTGAATTAAGTTCAGTAATTGAAATAGCAAAATATATCGTGATTTACCCTCCGTTGTTGTAAAAGACCATAATTTGAGTTACTTTTCATTTCATACCGTCGCCTTGAATAGGAACGTTTTTATGTAAGGCTAAATTGCTTAGTTATAATCCCACCCTCATTTTTTATGTAACACATTGTCTGTCGTAATTTGATATAATTTGTCATAAAAAGATTTTTTTAAGGAATTTCGAATCAGTATCCAAATGTATAACGTAAGATAAAAATCTATGCAGTTGACGAAGTGTTGATTCGTGTCTCCCTAATGCGCGGGTTCGAAGTGAAAACTCATTAATTTTCTATTTTGGATTTCAAGGTTTTCTATGGAAAACGTCCCCAGGTTATATTATAAAGCCAGAAAATTTAACATTTAATCAAGGAGTTGTAGTTAACGCATTTATAGTGATAATATGACTAGTATGTTTTTTTTTTTAGAAAGTGGCGCTTCCTAGATACTTGATTGAAATCTATTTCACTCCATATAGATAATCTCGTGTTTCTTGCACCATTACCGTATTGCAAGCAAATTGCCATTTTGCAATCATATTTGCCATTAGCCGCCCGATACAGTGTGTTATATCCCGTTTTAAGGAAAAGTCCAGTTGGACCTCTATTCTGAGCTGCCGGCGTAATGGGGAATTAAAAATAAAAACATTTTTACCGTTGCTGAATAAACATTTATAAGAAAGTACGATTTTTTTCCTAGGCAAAATTTGATTAACTAAATCCTGAGGATTTGTATCGTAGAAAAATAAATAAATGCTGTGCAGTAACTCAGATCACGGACAGTAGGCTACGCAATTCAGTTCTAATTTCAGACGAACAAATGCTCATGTCCGCATAAAATTACCTTGTATACCGCAGCACAAGTATATTTACAGGTGCAATTATGCAGCATCGAGCTAATGGTCGTCATTTTCATTCAAACAATAATTATTTCTCAGATGAATCTCTTGAGTGACACGCTACCTCGTCAAAGAATGGAATGAGATTATCATTCATTGCAAAGAGACAGAGAAATGGATTTTATGTAGTAAGAGACATTAATTGAAAATATAATATTTATTTTTACTCAGTAACGTACATGGAACGCACTTAAGTTATGGTTCATAATTAAATTTATGTTTTTTTTATTTTCACTTAATATTTCCTTGACGGAAAGACCGGCTGAGTGTTCAGTCAAAAAAGGATGGATTCCAGTCGTGCTTCGAACATGCAAGCACGGAAGGAATATATCTCGCAATCTTTTGCATGTGATGTACGTACAGGAACGTGCCAAGGGGCGATATTCTGAAATTCTGGACGAAAGTTTCAACTCTCTTAACAAAAAAAAAATGGTGGGGTTAAGGGAGGTTGTGACGTGCTGGTCTAACGAACCAAATTAATTGCCTTTTGCAGTCACTTCAAAATTTTTGACGAGAGAGAGAGAGAGAGAGAGAGAGAGAGAGAGAGAGAGAGGGGGGGGGGAGGAGGTGGCTAAATTTGATCAAGAACCTTGACGAATTTCACTTTACTCAGAAGCAAAGATTTTGTGCGAATGAATAATTTGTGTTACTTCCTGTATGTCCTCATCCATTACGAAATTTTTCATTTCTATATTCGTCACGCCAGTGCTAATATCAGAGTGTCCATTGGAGAAAGCAACAATCAATGGCTACCCAATTTCTCTAACCCTTAAGACCTTCAACTAACTCCTTCCTTTACTCTGTACTGAAACATATAATTTACCACAAAATATTGCTTATATGCTGCCTCTCTGTATATGTCAGAGTTCAAAGCCTCGCAAATATTGTGTGGTCATAAGTTTGGGAGTTAATCGGGTTGATTTTGTCACGCCTTCCACTAGCACAGGGCTGCCTAGTTGTTTAGTCTGACTGCCACTCATGAGAAAAACAAAGTCATGTGGGCCACCTGTGTATATATGCATACATACACTGACGCCAATGCAATTTTCAGTTGTAGTTATTGATTTTGCAACGAATGATTCTTTTATTCAGGATAAGCGGTACATCTAATTTCTATGATGTAAAACAGAGAAATATATTTTTACATAATTTTCTCTAGCGGGCCCATTTTCAAAAAGAAACGGGCCATTTTGGCCCACGGGCATGGGGTTGGACGGCTTTGCAATTGCTTGTTTGCTTTATTTTCCTTTCAATCTTAGCCCTAACTTACCAAAGTCAACGAGGTGTAAGGTACTTAATTCGCTGTTGAGGTCAACGAGGCCAAAATAGATTCCTTTTAGAAAACAGGCCTAGTTTTCTCTTACCGCCTGGTATGGAAATGAGAGATCTCCTGAGATATTGGTTCTGTTAGTGTGTGTGGATGTGTATGTGTGTGTGTGTGAGAGAGAGAGTGTGTGTGCAGTAAATAAATAGAATCACCCTGAAGTGGATGAAGATACATAGCAACTACCATCACACGCACTTCCTGTCGGGACAAACAAATGAGTATTGCAACCTGGTGACTTATGGAGGAACATTTCACGAAGGGCGAAGGCAAATATGAAGGCGCCCTTCTCTTCCTGGCTAAAGGACAATCAATTCCGGACACATTTCGCCAGGGAAAATGGATGATGGGTGTCCATGCGTATATTTTCGGAGAGCCTGAAGTCTGCTTGCCTGGCTGCAATCCTGGGGGCTTGTGAACGGCGGGGAGGTGAGGGTGGCATTCTGGGCACGGATTAATGGACAAATTGTGGGGGGGTGGGGGGGGGGGTGGGGGGGGGGGGGGGGGATAAAGCCAGGGAGTGATGAATAACAGCCGTACCTTTCCCCTCGCGCCCTCGCCGTGTCACCGAAGATTAAGGGCCAATAAGCACGTTTTGGCCGAGAGGAATAATGATTATGACTTTGATGCGTCATTAATTAATTGTTGTATAACTGTTGCTGGCTGGCTGCTGACCCCTTTTCCGTTCATTCATGCCCCCGCATAGCTGTCCCTTTGTCCGTGCGCTTATTGTTGGGAGAATTAACGTCCGACGGGTGGATTCTGGACAATGGGAATCATTTTAATCTTGCTGCATCGTAATTACCAATTCATTATTCCGTTCGTCCCTTCTAATTTCATTCAGTCACCCTCCGTCGTGTGTGGTGTTATTCCGTCGAGGTCATAGAATTTATAGAATTTCTATCACGGTTGACATGACGAATATGTATAGGACGTGTTTCGTCCTCGTTCCGGGTCATTACAGTCTGTTGATGGAAGTTGGAGAAGCGACTTGTATTCATTTCGACAGAATTTACCCTTCATGTCACCTGACGAAGTCATATTTAATGGGTGCCGAGCGTCTTGTCCAAAGGAACGAGATATGGAATAAATCTTTGAAGAGGGGAAGTAAATATGTGGAATGGCCCTCGTTCAAAAACAATTATTTAAATAAACTACAAATAAAAAAGGTCTGAAATAAACAGTTATATAGATAAATTTCAACAGAAAGAATTAAACAGTATATTTATATAAGTAAAGATAATATGGCATAAACTGTAACATAGTTCTGAAGGGAATTTCGAAATGAATGACAGGGAGGGGAACCTTCCCAGCGGGAATGATGAAGAGAGGGAAGAAGAGACGAGAGAAGGAGGAGAAGGCGATGAATGACAGAGAACCTCCCAAGCTGGGGAGGAGAGAGAAAGAGGGGAAAGATGAGGAGAGAATGAACGAGAGAGAGAAGAGAGAGAGAGAGAGAGAGAGATCTGCAACAGAAATTGGATCCTGAGAGATAGTCAGATTACGATCGTTATCAGGACGAGGAGACCTAGCCTGAGACTAAACCTCATCAGGCAGTATTGAGAGAGCGAGAGAGACGAGAAATGAAGGAACGCGGAGAGAGGAGAGAGAGAGAGAGAGAGAGAGAGAGAGAAAGTCAAGAAGAAGAAAGATAGGGAAGAGTAGAGGGATTACAAAAAGGGTTCCACATATGTGCTATGCTTTAATCTTTTTTATGTAGCTTTTTTCTTCTTCTCTTTTTTGGTTTGTCTGTTTAATTTTTTGGGGGGAGATTGCTGTTACATCATTTGTTGTTCAGTTATCAACACACGCACACATACATATATATATATATATATATATATGAATTATATATATAATATAATATATATATATATATATATATGGTTGTGTGTGTGTGTGTGTGTGTGGCTGTTGTGTTGTGTGTGTGTAACAAAAATATATTGCATATATATGTGTGTATGCGCGCGCGTGCACATGTGTGCAATTGCAAACATAACAAAAATCTAACCTTTGAAAACAGAACCAAACTCCTGGTATTTCACAACCACAAAAAAAAGTGTCACCAGTATATTACTTCGCCCCCAAAAACAAAACGAAAAAAACGCAGAAAAAAAAATCAAGACCTCAATAAAAAAAACAAGAAATAAAAAAATAAAAGTAAGAAGAAGAAGAAGAAGAAGAAGGAAAGAAAAAAGCTCAACAGGAGCCGCTGAAAATACGATACCGTATCAATCTTATGTCCATCCAATCGGAATTTATGGCCAATTGGGGCAGAATCCCAAGTTTGTCCAAGCAAACAATTTCCAGGGGCTCAGGTGGAGGTGACAGATTCGCCAGTAGTGGTGGTAGTGATAGCGCTAATGATAATATAGTGATAGTGACAGCAGTGTCCGTGATAGGGGTAGTATCATTCTACATGGTTGAAAAGGAAGGGACAGATTCAGTATTAGTAGTAATAGTAGTAGTAGTAGTAGTAGTAGTAGTAGTAGTAGTAGTATAGTAGTAGATAGTAGTAGTAGTAAGAGTAGTAATGATAGTGATATCAGTATCGTCTTACGAGGTTCAAAAAGAAGTGTCAGGTTCAATAGTAGTAGCAGTAGTGGTAATCGTGCTAGTAGTGATGATAATAGTAATATCGTTTTACTGGGGTGAGATGGTAGAATATGTAACTTTCTTCATTTCTGTATATATTTTTACTTTGTTTTTTTTATTTACATAAGACTTACTTGATTTCTTTTATGTACATAAGACGCACTTAATTAGTACTTTTTAAAATGTAATTTTATTACCTTGTGTCAGCTTTCCAGTCTTATACCTCTTATCCTAGTTACTTATATTTAAAGTATAGTAGGTTAGTCTAAATGTTAAACATAGTACACATATTCTCAGATTTTCCCAACTTATACCTTTCCTGAATTTAACTGAATAGGTTGGATGGTTTCTCTTGGATGGGTTTATTGGATGAGATTTTCAGTGTAATCTGAGCTTGAATTCTCTTCGAGGACTTTTTGTAAGAATCTTTCATCTTTCATAAAAATCATTCATAAAAATCTGTCATCATTCATAAATTGCGTCACATTCCTGTTTCTAATTAGAATATAACTTACGAAAAGAGGGCGTCTCTTAATATGCGATGGTTTTTATCAGCGTAATAATAATGATAATAACCACAGCAACTAACAGGACCCCTAAAGTTTCCGTATGGAAGAACGAAGTACTGAACTCGACGCAGATATAGAAAACGTACACGACAATAGAAAACGTGGAAAAACTTACAGAGGGGATTACATTTAAACAGAATGACAACGTAAGGTAACAGCAGCTGCCCCAGCAACAGAAGCAGTAATAAAAGAAAACAGCAGCATGACCAACTGAATATACAGCAACAATGGGTAACTGACTGACCTGTAAATGTCTATGGTTTAGACCATCTTTCGAAAAAACGGACTTGTTTCCTTGTGGTCGGCGCTGGCAGACTATCTTGGTGCTCGAGTGCCCTCGAGCGGCGGTTTGTAGAGATGGTCGTCGACTGAAGTCGGGTTGGTGGAGTTAATGGCAGCCTGCAATGACAGATACAAGAACAGTTAACGGAATGTCCACATTTCTTACCATAGAATTTTGAATATAAAATTTAGGCCAACGGCTAAGAGCTGGAACATCACAGTTAAACCATGAAACACTTGCTATGGGATGGTGGAAAGTAAGATGGAAGAAATATAACATGAACGGAGTTACAGTAAAAGGAACGAAAGGGGTTACAGCTAGTGGCCGAAGGAACGCTACGAAGAACCTGAAGTTAAAGCCTACAGTGGTCCGTGTGATATCGGAATTGAACTTTAAAAGTGTATCTTGGTTCCATTTATGCGAGCTGATTTGAGCCATATATGACTTTAAAATAATACTTATAGCATAACTCTCTAACAAGACAGGAATCCATTGGGGAAGTTTTGCCTGAATTCACTCAACGACGAAGGAGACTGCAAGCAGTCGCAGGTCTGGGTATTTATTACCGGAAGTTTCACCGCGATTACGCAAGCAATGGAGGTTAAACGCCAGGCAATAAATATCAGACCGGTAACTTTCAGCTCTCCCCCTACCGTATGCCCTTGCTCGGGAGATTAATGTCATGGCGGGTCTGTTGACGAACATATTTTGCGCATTATATTTGAGAAATGGAGGAGAGAATGTCGAAGCTTTTGAAGAAAATAATAATAATAATAATAATAATAATAATAATAATAATAATAATAATAATAATAATAATAATAATAATAATAATAATAATAATAATAATAATAATAATAATAATAATAATGGGAAAGTAAAGTAAATCCACAGTAGTGTCATGTCTGTTTGATTTTGTTATTTAGAATATATAAAGCTTCTGCTTTAGTACATTTTAAATAACAAAATCAAACGGACATAATGTTTTCAATATCCATTATCTTTTCCTACATTTTTCTAAAATAATGCACTAAATACCTCGTCATTAGGCTTTCTTTTCGCCATTTGTAATTACTATTATTAATTATTTATTAGATTATTTCCCCTTTTATTGATTTTACTCATTGTGATTATGTGTATTTTCTTTTGAGTAATATAATAAGAATAAAATAATAAAATAATAATAATAATAATAATAATAATAATAATAATAATAAATGGGGGAAAAACCCCTAATGACGAAGTATTTAGTGCATTATATTAGAAAATACGGAGGAAAATATCAAGGATATTTAAAATATAATAATAATAATAATATAATAATAATAATAATAATTTAAACAATAATAATAAAATAATAATAATAATCATAACTAAAATAAAAAAAGGTTTAATAATTAAATAATTAAATAAAATAATAAATAATATAATAATAACAACAGGAAAAGGTTCATTGCTTCCAGACCACAGACACTTGAAACATTTATCATATTTCAGAATAATTTGGTCGAACTGAATTTACACATAGTAAAATACAAAATTTTGTTTTACCCCATTTCCTTTAAACGTACTATTCGTTAACGTTGTAGGCTTTCCTTTGGGAAATAATATAAAAAATAAACATAAACATCACAATTAAACTTTGTACACATAAAAGCAATAACCGACCCCCACGCAGGATCACGATTTTATCGACAATTTTACATTCAGTGACTCCCTCGTGCTGAGTTTGTTCATAAACGTTTGCCGTGTGGCATGATGGAATTTTTTTTTTATTCGAAATGCGTAATAAACGTTTGGAACCAATGAAGCCATCTGACTTTGACATAGAAATTCCTTTTATAATTGTGGTCGCAGGTTTCCGGGATATATTTTCATATTATTGGGCGATGTATTGTCGAAATGTATCGAGTCAAATGATGCATGAATTTGCTTTCAAAAGATCTGTAATTGACGTAGTCTTCATGCCATGTACTCTATCAGTTTGTTAGTTATACCTAGTTTTTATTTGTCTGATTTCTTTTTTGTGCTTTCTTTTTTGCGTGTTACCCTTCATGCAATATGTGTTCTCCGTTTGTTAATTATTTTTACTCTCTATGTCTACTGGCTTTTTCTGCGCTTACTTTATCATGGTAGTCTTCACGCAGTATACATTGTTATTTATATTTATTCTATCAGTCTACTTTCTTTTTTGTGCCCTCTCTTGTCCAGGTACCTATTATGCAATATGCTTTGTTTCTTATTATATTTACTCTCTATTTTTCGTTTTATGTGCCTTCGATTGTCTCGGTAGCCGTCATGCATAATACTGTGTTAGTTTCTCTCTCTCTCTCTCTCTCTCTCTCTCTCTCTCCTCTCTCTCTCTCTCTCTCTCTCTCTACTTTCTGTTCTGTGCTTTCTTTATTCTTGGTAGTCTTCATCTAGTTTGTTAATTAACGTAACTGTCTATCTTTCTATTTTCTTTTCTGTGCCCTGATTTTATTCGTGGGCTTCACTCTCTCTCTCTCTCTCTCTCTCTCTCTCTCTCTCTCTCTCTCGATACTTTTATTGTTATTCATATAACTATATATTTTCTTGCCTGTATTGATTTGTTCTCTCTCTCTCTCTCTCTCTCTCTCTCTCTCTCTCTCTCTCTCTCTCTCCTTGATCCTTTCCTTGTCATTCTGTATAACTGCATATTTTCATTTTTGTGCCTTGAGTTTTTTTCTTTACCTTCTCATTTTCTCTCCTATTGACTCTACTCTATCTCTCTCTCTCCTTCTCACTCTCTTCTCTCTCTCACTCTCTCCTTTGATTCCGTGTAGTTCCATTATAAATGCATATTTTCGTTTCTGCCTCCGTTTAGTTTTTTTTTTTTACTTTGGCCTCCTCAGTTTTCTATCCTTGAATCTTTACCTCGATATCTCTTCTCTCTTATCACTCCTCTCTCTCTCTCTCTCTCTCTCCTTGATTCCGTGTAGTTCCTTATAAATGCATATTTTCTTTTCTGCTCCGTTAGTTTTTTTTTATTACTTTGCCTCCTCATTTTCTATCCTTGACTCTTTCCTTGATTCTCTCTCTCTGATGAACATAGTAATATATAGACCTCCTAATACTAAAGAGTTTGACTTAATAATTGAAAAATTGGATGATATATGTAGAAATCACAAGGACTGGACTATTCTCCTATCTGGTGACTTCAATTTTCCTTTCGTAGAATGGAAAGAACGAATAGGAGACTGTGGTTGTACTTATACATATAAAAAAGAGAGTAATAGTAGTGCAGAAGATAAAGAGGCAATTGAAAAGCTATTAGATATGCTACTAGAATACAAACATTCAACAAAATAAATCACCTGCCAACAAGAAAGGAAAATACTTTAGACTTAGTATTTGTGAACGAGATGAATTATGTTAAAAGAAATAATGTTTAGTAATGCGAGTATTTCAGATCATAATGTCATAGAATTAACAGTTCATTCCAAAGCAAGTGAAAATAGAGATAAGCAAGAAATGAAAAAGTGGGAAGGGATATGGAAAATACAACTTCTACAGTTAAAAATATAAAATGGTCAGAAATTAACTGAAGAATTAAACAAAGATTGGGATAACATTTTTCGTAAGTGATGACATAAGGGTAAATACGGAGATATTATATAAAATATTGGAGAAAATAGTGGATATATATACCGAAGAAGAAAAGTAAACATCATTCATGCATACCAAGAGACAGAAGGATCTTGTTCCAGAAAATCAGAAAGTGGAAAAAAGGTCTTGCAAAAGAAAAAAATGCATGGAAAGTTATAGAACTAAAAAGTAAGATAGAAAATGCAGAACAAAAGATTATACAATCAAAAGAAAATGAAAAAACGGGACTTGGAAGAAAAAAACCCTATTAAATATCAAGCAAAACCCCAAACTATTATACTCATATGCGAAGAAGATGAATAAAAGAAGAATAGAAATAGCCCTCTGAGAATTGAAGGGAGATTAACGAATGAAAAAAAGGAAATTTGCAACATACTGGCAGAACGATATAAGAGAGAATTCACCCCTAGAATAGATAATGAAGATAATGATATAGAAGTTAAGGGACGAAAATAGTGAATATTTAGCTGACATAGAAATTAATTGAAGCTGATATTGTGCAGGCAATTAATGAAATTAAAAATGGAGCTGCTGCAGGGCCGGATGGAGTCCCTGCTATTTTGTTAAAGAAAGTAGTTCATTCTATCGCAAAGCCACTTGCAATATTATTAAGACAAAGTGTAGATACAGGCAAGATTTATGATGAGCACAAATTAGCGATATTATCACACCCCTTACTTTTCAAAAGTGGATCAAGACTAGAGGCAAGTAAGTTATAGGCCTGTGAGTTCTAAACATCACATATTATGAAAGTGTAATGAAACGGGTAATGAAACGAAAAATATTATTGAAACATTTAATTAAAAAATAACTTTTTTTTTTTTTTTTGCTTTTAATATAGGACAACACTGGTTTTCGTACCCGGAAAAAAAAGTACACAAACCCAACTGTTTAGTCCACCGTGAGAACATATTCAAAAAATTGAAAGCGGAAATGAAACAGATGTGGTTTGATCTAAGACTTTGCAAAAGCTTTTGACAAAGTAGCAACCTAATCATAATTAGCAAAGAAAATTAGAGAAAACACAATAATCGTAAGAAAGTAAAGGTAAGGAAGATGGTTAAAAGCAATTTTTACAACAAACAAAAACAGATAGTTATTGCAAAACATGAGAAAATCGGATGAAGAAACCAAGGTAATATCCGGTGGTGGCCACAAGGTCTCCCCCTCCTCCCACCGGTGCTAGCAGCAATATTGTTTGTTTATTACGATTGAAGACATAGTACAGTAATGTTAAGGATTCGGTTAAGTGAGTAGTTTCGATGGATGACACAAGAATAAGTAGAGAAATTGACTTGTGATGAAGATATGGAACGCTCCTACAAAGAAGACCTTAACCAAAGTATATGATTGGGCAGAGGTAAATTAGGATGGTATTTAACTCTGATAAATTTTGAATCACAATAAATTATGGGAGACAGAGGAAGGAAAAAGCTATATGCATATAGGGGAACCCTAATACATGAGACAAATCACAAATAAGGAAGCAGTTAAAGGGACCTTGGTCTGTGATGATGAATAGGAACATGTTATGCAATGATCAAATAGCCATTCTGTTGGCAAAATGTATTTAAAGCAAAAATGGGAATGTTGTTACGGCACTTCAAAAACAAGGAAAAGCTGAAACCACATGATTATGCTTTATAAAACATATTTGCGTAGTCCACTTGAATATTGCCAATATGAATATGGTACCCACAACTATCAAAAGGATATTGCACAAATAGAGAGTGGGTATCAAAGGATCCTTTACCAGCTAGAATGAGAAGAAGTTAAGGACCATAGACTCACTGGGAAAAGGACTACAATCCTTAAAATTTATATAGTTAGAAAGGAAAGGAAAGAGAAACGCTACATGATAATTCAGTGGCATGGAAACAGATAGAAGAATAACTCAGAAAACTATCATGGAACAAAAATATCAGAAACAGCAAGCAAGGCAAGGTTAGATTAATAAGTGCCCAAAAAAAACTATACCATGGAAAACTAAGGCAAAGCACACAGAACATTAATTAATCCACTACGCCACCAGCATCGATAATGCAGCGTTCTATTCAATTGCGTTGCAGCTCATCTTGAGGAAATATCATCAGTGGGGAGCGTAGATGTGTTTAAGAAATAAGCTCGACAAATATATAAAAACTGCATCCCAGAACTATCCAAGATTTTGGAATCATTGCAAAAAATATACCGGAAGATGTACTAGGCAACTCTCTTGGTAGAACATTAGATGGCGCCTCACAACTGAGGGGGACCTGGGGCAACCCGAACGAACTGTAAGGTCTGTAAAGGTAAGGTCCTCTCTCTCTCTCTCTCTTCTCTCTCTCTCTCTGTCTCATCTCTCCTCTCTCTCCGATTCTTTCTCCTTGACGACTGAAAGCATCATCCTCCATGACGTGGTCTGAATTGCCCTGGAATCATGTCAGGCTCCACATCGTCGTTTGCGGACACGAAACATTATTATTAAGAGCGGTGAAATTCCTATTTTTTATCTTTCATCATTTCGTCTTCAAGGTTGTTTGTGGGTTATTTTTATTCTTAACGTTATATTTTTCCAAACTCACATACATAGGAAATTATATGGCACACATTTATTTAAATATATATTAGATAGATATATAATATAGAAATACTATAGATAGATAGACCCATTTATATTATATATATATATATATATACTATATATATATATATATATATATATATATACATTTTTACATTTATTTACCACACATTATTATAGATATATATATATATATTATTATATATAGATATATATATTATATAGATATATAATTATATATATATATAATATTTTTTTATTTTAAAAATAATAATAATATATATATATATATATATATACTAAACACATTTATATCATCTTATATATATATATATGTGTGTGTCAGTGTCCATATTTATTTATGTGCACAAAAAAAAAAAAAAAAACATACCGCAAAAAGCTGATTTCCTCCACCACAGTGCGACAGGAGTTAAAGAGCTTAATTTTACCGCAGTGTAGTCTGTGTCTGTAGACACTGCCAACGTAAGTCTTAAAGCTCAGAGAAAAGGGAAAAAAGGTAAGATAAGAAAAAAACAACGAAGGAAGGAAAAGTAACTTGGCGTGACAGATGTGTAGTAGATTCCCTCAGCCCCGGATTAGTCCTGACGTCGGCTGGAAACAAAAGCTGGGAAGGAGACGGTAATCCATCATTGCGGACTTTTATCATGATTTCACTTCATATTTTCTGTGAGAGAGAGAGAGAGAGAGATTGATTGAGACGAGATGAGAGAGGAGAGATTTTTTTTTTTAGAGGGAAGAGAGAGAGAGAGGTGGGGTGAGGCTTCAAAATGGGAAGGGAATCCTGGTGGCTGAATTCACCAAATCTGATAGGACATTTCTCTCTCTCTCTCTTTTCTGGTCTATTTTCTGTCTATACTTTACAATTGCTTCACTGTAATTGCATACATTAAAATCTAATCCTTTTACTTTGTCAGTTAACAAGAGAAAAATATTTCTCAGCCAGTTGTGTATTTGGTAGCTCTCTCTCTCTCTCTCTCTCTCTCTCTCTCTCTCTCTCTCTCTCTCTCTCTGTTTGTGTGTGTTAATCTACCCACATTCTCTTCATTAGATTCACGCAAAACCACATAACCACACATAAGTATACGAGTATACGCGGACACAGCACACATGTACACACACACATACACACACACATATATATATACATACACATACATACATGCGCGTGCTTCCGTGTCTGTGCGCGCGCACGTGACCAAAGGCCGTCCAAAAGGAAGTCTGGTCTATATAGGCCGTTCTCAATGAAGGATAAGTGATGGAGATCCCGTCGGATTACAACAGGATGAGGAAAAAATCCCCTATAATCCCGGGAATCGATTAAATTCATCTAAATTCTTCCTAAGAGGATTTAGGTTTTTTTGTGGAGGATGAAGGTTATTATGTTAGATTGATTTCTATTTTCATATTCAAGTTGTGGGTATTTTTTCATCATTATTATTTTAAAATATAATAATAGCAAGAATCATTAAAATTGCGAAGAATTTATATAAATATGTGCGTGTCTATATATATATATATATATATATATATATATATATATATATATATATATATATATATATATAATTTATATACTATATATGTGTGTGTGTGTGTGTGTGTGTGTGTGTGTGTGTTTGTGTGAGTGTGTATATTATATATATATATATATATATATATATATATATATATATATATATATATACATATATATATTTTATATATATTGTGAGTGAAAAACTAATATTCGCTTCCACCAGGTCTCTTCAAGAGCTTTGTTATAATTGAGCTCTTGAAGAGGCCTTGTGGAAGGCGAAATTGTCGAGCTATTATAAGTTATGTTCACTATTTTGACATAATATATGTATATATTTTTTATATGTATTTGCACTTGCAATATTGTAGATTTCTTCAACATCATCATTATTATTATTATTATTATTATTATCATTATTATTATTATTATTATTATTATTATTATTATTATTATTATTATTATTATTATTATTATTATTTTATCTTGAAAACTGTATTGATTTTATAGTGTCTGTTTTACAAATTATACACTTTTACAAATTTATATTAAAATTATATTATAAAATATTATTTTAATATTTTATAATTACTCGCTAATTTACATAGAAAAAAATATATGCAATTTCACAACCAACAAAGCTTAATCCAGTTAAAGAGAATAAAATTTAACATAGTTACAGCCTAAGATTTTTTTCTTAAAAAAACAGAAGTTGCTATATGGAGCTTCTTTATTAATTTATAGTTTCTTTATTTGCGTCGGTTCAAAATTTATCCGAGAGTGAAGGCCTCTCAAAAAGTCACAGACAGACAAGTCAAATTTTCATTACGTCTTTCTTTATTCTTTTTTGGAAATTCTTTGTGTAGCGTGGAAATGTGTATGAGGTAAGCGTACACATATTAATGCACTCGAACATCATTTAACTCAAGGACCTAGCTACACACACACACACACACACACACACATATATATATATATATATATATATATATATATATATATATATATATATATTATATATATGTGTATGTATACAGAGAGAGAGAGAGAGAGAGAGAGAGAGAGATTTCATACGATTGAAAGCCACATAACGAACACAAACGTATAAATCCTTACAATTCATACACTTCCAGTATGCAAATTAAACCCCTCCGAACTTGTCCAGTAAACGGTAATGTATGCATGCATCCTTGACGCTACTCGTGTATCTCGGGTTTCATTACGAAGTTTGTCTGGGCTCGTAGTAAAGTAGTACGAGCGGCCTCCTCGTCGTACGTTTTAACCATCCGAACAACGAAAGAGAGAGAGAGAGAGAGATCTCTGGCATCAGAGCGTCTGTGAAACGAACTTTCCTTTCGAATTAGCGGCTGATGAACGGTTCTGAACCGGTTCAGCGTAGCAGACCGGGGAACAACTTGTTATTCTGTTCATTACTATCCAATAATTCGATAGCCGATAGCGTTTGTAGCCCTCGCCCGGTGCCAGAATTATCATTAGCAAACGCTGGCACTCTCACATACATTATGGAAAATGCTTTTAAAACCCCGTGATTACGAAGCGCTCATGCTTGGAGCTACATAGCCTTGCAATCATTAGGTTAATTGCATTTTTTTATAATGTTTCTCTTTCTTTTTTATTTCTGTAAACCCCCCCCCACCCCCCCCCCCCTTTTTTTTATGTTGCTTTGAGCACCAGTTAATGCTTTGACTGTGTCATTAAATTCATTGGTCGTGTATGACCCGTACTTTTTGTGACCTGAGGAGGGGGGGGTTGAGGTTGGGGCATTTTATACATATAGGTTTCATTACGGTTGATAGCTTCTATTCAGGTGAAACGATTTGCTTTTAAAAATAAAAATACTTTGTTCAAAACATTTAATTTACATTTAATGAAATATTTTGCCCTTATAGCATGTACTGAATGTTATTTTGCATGTAGGTTATTGCTGCGTTTAAATTAGATACATTTTAGATATTACTTTGAAACACGATTGATTTTATCGAAGACGCATCGACGAACATTCCAAACCAATTTGAATCACGATAGACTTGGAAACTTCAAAGATACAGAAAGAGGTTAAAGAGGAATATTTATAACTCTTCGTCAATATTGTCGATTTAGAAATATCATCAGTTGCATATTCTTGCTATAATAAGAATCTGGACATCAATGATCGGTAAAATATTCTTGCGGTAACTTGAATTTGTATATTATTAATACTCTTAATAGACTTTTTAAGACCTCATACCTTTCCCTCTTTCGAGAGGCGTGTATATATCGCCAGCTCCATTTTATTCGGTTGTCTGGGTTACTTACGGGCTTTTAGGTACCCATTTCTCTAGCCTTTGAATCTGTAGGAACACCCATCGCATAATTTTCCACACACTAATCCGCACCCATCCCAATCATTAACACTGAGATTGTATATCCAATTTTTCTTCAATACTTTCATTCCCCCTCCTTTTACTAAATCGATTATACTTTCAGTCGAACAACTTTTTTTTTGGGGGGGAGACCAAACCCCCCCCCTCCCACCACCACCATCCACTCTTCCGTTTCAAACGACCTGTTTCTCTCCCTTCCAATTAAAACTTGCCTACCTGTGTTAATTAAGCATTTTATTTAGCCCGGCAGAGCTTTCAATATAAAACTTTCTCCCCCCCCCCCCCTCCCACCCGAGAGCTGCGTGGAATTCTCATTGGGGGAAAAACACTGGACTGTGGACTCTTATATCAAAATATATATAGTGTGGCGTGAATACCGTTTTTTTCTATGTGGTGTGTTAATGCCAATTGGATTGTGTCCTTTTTCTAGGCCAGGCCTGACGAATGCATAGAGAGAGAGAGAGAGAGAGAGAGAGAGAGAGAGAGAGAGAGAGAGACTTAAACTATGCAAAAACACAATTCTGATTTGGAGCCTGCATCAATGCATAAATAAATTATTAGAGAGAGAGAGAGAGTAACGAGTGCAAAACAGAATAAAATTCTCAACACTGTCTGCCAAGGTGAATTGTTTTTGAGAGAGAGAGAGAGAGAGAGAGAGAGAGAGAGAGAGAGAGAGAGAGAGAGAGAGAGAGAGAGAGAGAGAGGATAATTAGGCAGTTTAGAACCAGCGCTGACATTTTACTTGAATACCGAATTACGTTTTAATCACAGAGATGTCATTTTATTTTGTATTTAAGATTAAAGGATTTGTAGATGCATAGAGTTCATTTATTTTTTTCGGAAAGCCAAAAGATACTTTAACTATGAGACAAGGATTGTTTTTGTGCGTTCATGAAATGAAATATTGTAAAAGTATATAAAAGACATATCATTTAATTTTTTTCCTTTAAAGATAATTTTATTACAATCTCAAAGATACAATTTGATATTGTATAAGTTCATAAGTTGATATACTAAATATGCGTAAAATAAAGCTGATTTTATCTTTGCTTTGTAATTAAAATTATGTATGAATAAGAAAAATACTTTTTTCTTTTACATGTGCTAATAAAAAAAGACGAAATTTTGGGGTCTCATTGTGACCCATCATTGTTTCCTCCAGACTCGTGGCATCTGAAACAATGGTTCAGGGTGACAAAAAATAAAATCTGATGTTGCTGGAAGGTTAATCCTCATAAGAAAGACCGGGATTTGGACCAAATCCTGAGAGAAGGGGATTACGTTAGAAGCTGAGCAAGATTAGGGACGAAAAGATACGTAGATTAGGCTGAGTCTTTATGTGTGATAAAAGAAAAAGCAAGAAAAGAAGGGGAAGAAAGGTAGGTATCTATGGATGATTTTTCATGGAGAGAGAGAGAGAGAGATGAGGCTGTTAAGTGAAATAATATGCCACAATTATTATTATTATTATTATCATTATTATTATTATTGATATTATTATTTTATTATTATTATTTTAATTATTATTTATGGATTTGAGTCAGAATATGATCCTATTCACATGGTACAAGATATATATATATATATATATATATATATATATATATATATATATATATATATATATCTCGTCTATATTATTATTGTTATTATTATTATTATTATTATTACTTATTATTATTATTATTATTATTATTATTATTATTATTATGTAACTCCACAACTAATCGCATACTGAATTTCTCTCATTTGTCATCTTTTAGCCCTGGAACATGAATGTGACCGAGATATTTTAATCCCCCGTTACAAACCCAATTGTAATGATTCAATTTTAGGGGCAACTGTATTTCAGCATCAAATATCCAAAGCACCAGAATGGCGCTTCGTGAGTTTTTCTCCTCCCTTCCACCAAATGATTTCCCGTCCAGCCATTTAGATTAATTCGCGATGTACGAAGGGGCCTTCCATTTATCCTGTTCCGCTCCGTTTTAAGAGTTAATTTCGTTTTTGTTATATATTTAACCCTGACGATTGGATGTCATAATAATCGCTTTTGTTTTGATTATTATATTATGTAGGGGCGAAGGGGGCGGGGAGTGGTTCCCCCGTCATTGAGGATTCAGTTGGTAAGTGGGATTCGAGTTTTTGGAAAGGTTTGGAGGTTTAAGCTTGACTATATAAGTTATGTAAAGGTGTATATATATATATATCTATATATATATATATATATATATATATATACATACATACATTTCACTACATTGTATATGCATTTATATATATTGTATATAAATATACAATATATATATGTAATGTTTTTATTTAATTTTATTTTTTTTATTTTTATTTGTTTATTTTTGTATTTAGATAACCCATAAAGTAAAAATTTCCAGACTCCTACGGCTGCCCTAAATAACCTTTCCTTAAACGAAAACTTGAAAACTGGAACTGGTTAAAAGTGAAAGAACCTGAGAAGCCACCTACAGTGCGCCCCAAAAGGTTCACCATAGGGGGTAACCCCTCTCTATGGGGAAGGCATGAAAGGTTATATTTACATTATATTTACATTCAATGCGTCTAAGCTTTGTAATTATAATGAGCCACGAGTTATTAAAGGTCATTTGGTCACTAGTAATTAAAGCGTCATTATTGCTTCGCGTCGATGTCATAACTTAAAGGGATATTACTTAATTAACGGATTATTATTATTATTATATTTTATTAAAGTAGTTACTGCCTCAGCTGCATTAATTTTACCTATATAAAATTTTTCCTATATAAAAATAATGCAGCTGAGGCAGCAATTACTATTAATAAAACATGCTTAAAACAGGGTTTACTTCCAGCATATTATTATTATTATTATTATTATTATTATTATTATTATTATTATTATTATTATTATTATTATTATTATTATCATCACTTTTTTATGGGCCTCCTAAAGGTTAGTCATTAAAAAGTAATCCTGAATTTATATCTGACATATATACTGTATTGTATAGATATAATATAATTTATATATATATATATATATATATAATATATATATATCTATATATGTGTGTGTGTGTATGATGTATGTATGTATGTATGATATATATGTATATAATATATATATTATATATTAATATATATATATAGATTAATTAATATTATTATATCTATATATATAGTTCGGCAGTGGGATCATAGGCTCTTGTGTGTATTTTCCGATGTTTGAACCCAGCCTGTAACTCACCAGTTAACCTAGCTATGAATTGGTTCCTGTTTTAACTGAGCGCTCTAGGAAAGGGGTATGGCATTAGCACCTCATCCCTTAAAGACTTGCTGGGAAGACGAGACTGTCATTCTGGCTTCATTCCCTTTAATGGGGATGAAGGTGTATTGTGATAAAAAGGTGTGTTACAGGACTTCTTTGTGTGATCGCAGTATCTTTACCTCACTGATGAAGGAATTCAGAATTGAATCCTACGAGCTTATATATGCGTGTGTGTGTGTAAGCATAAATGTCCATGCGCACACACATTCACGTAAATCCTTTTTCCATAAGTGACACGCACTCGCACGCAAGCAACGAAAACCCGCTGGGGTGACAAGAACTGACAGAAAGGACTTCCCTTTCCCACCATGGAGGCTTTTGCAATGCTTTCCCGCAGCGTCTTTCACTGCCCACAGTGGCTTTCCCCACTTTCCCACAGTCGCCGCCTGACAAAAGCACGTTAAAGGTCATATGCCCCTTCCTCCGGGTCTCTGCCTCTATTCTGGTCCTCTCTATACGAGTGATTTAACGGTCCATATATTCTTTCTGCGGGTCTCTCTTTGTGCCTTAAAAAGAGGTCTCTTTTTTTTCAGAGGAGCGTTACTACGATTTGTCGTGATTTTTGGCTCATTACTTGATTACCAGTTTTTTGTGTCTGTAGTCAGAGAGAGAGAGAGAGAGAGAGAGAGAGAGAGAGCAGAGAGCAGCAGCAGCAGCAGCAGCAGCAGCAGCAGCAGCAGTAGTAGTAGTAGTAGTAGTAGTAGTAGTAGTAGCAATAATAATAATAATCGGCTGTAGCTTTCCTTCCTTATCTAATTATTTTAAAAACCATTTAATTTTTCGCATTTGCTTGTTTGATTATGAGTTTATTCTTTATAATATTTCAGTTATTCCGTGGACGAGAGAGAGAGAGAGAGAGAGAGAGAGAGAGAGAGAGAGAGAGAGAGAGAGGGGGGGGGGGTGCGGGGGGAAAGGAGGGAGGGAGCGAGAACATACCACATCTCGTGCGTCCAGTGCTTATTCCCGTGCAAAATTTCCTGGACTTTCCTAACTTCTTGCTATCAAGCCTTGCGTTATTATACCTCCCTCCCTCCCTCCTCCCCCTTCCCTCCTCACTCCCTCCCCCTCCCCACGGGCCGTGGTTAGGACTGGAAAAGCAATTTGTTATCAGAATCGCCTCGCATTTTTCACGCAAACTTTGATCCCATTGGGTTAAGTAATAGCGGTCATCTGACACTGTCCCCACGAGGTGCCATTAGCGAGGTTTGAATCCCCCCCCCCCATCCCCACCCCTCTCCCAATCACCGCTGCCTGCTGATTCTACCCTCTACTTCCCCCCTACCCTCTCCCCTCTCCCTTTTTAAGTGGGGTAGGGAGAGAAAGGGGGAGATGGGTGAGACGGGCGACAATTATTCTTGAGTCGTGTTTGGAGTGAGGTTGCAGTTTTAGGTGACAGGTATTTAACGGAAGGCGTGGTTGTTTCTAGCGAGAGAGAGAGAGAGAGAGAGAGAGAGAGAGAGAGAGAGAGAGAGAGAGAGGAATGCTAGATGGCAAGGTGATTAACGGAAGCTCACGAGTTGTTAGAGTGAGTTGAACAGCATCAACAAGAGAGAGAGAGAGCGCGAGAGAGAGAGAGAGAGAGAGAGAGAGAGAGAGAATGCTACATGGCAAGCATGTTGACGAAACCCCTGACTGTGTCAGAGAAAGATAAACAGAAACGCGGAGAGAGAGAGAGAGAGAGAGAGAGAGAGAGAAGAGAGAGAACAACTCAAACTAGGACATACTAATATTAGAAAACGCAAATCTCTGCCCAAAACAAAACTACACTTTCGAATTCACTCAAAAACCCCAAAAGTAACCTAGACACCAAAAATTAAAATGAAAGAAAGAAGAAAGAAAGAAAGAAAAAACGAAGCGAACAATCCTCCCAAAAGCCAAGAAACGGACCTGGGAGCGAGCGATCATCAAGGAATCCCTCGTAAAACATCTGGGCCTGTTGTCCGGGCGGCCGAAAGCGCCGATAAAATGCATTTTCCTCCGGCAATAAGACTCGAGTGCCATTGTTCCTCATCTTCTTTCGCGAGAGCGGAGAATGCTCCAGTTCGCACGCGCGCGCGCGCGAACACACACACACACGCACACACGCACACACGCGAGCCTAATGAAAGAAGTTATCCACTCGACCACCTCGTGTTTTCCTTCTTCTTTACGGTACTTGAGACTTTCCTTCGTACCTAAATGTCACTCTTTAGGTTTAGTCGTTCGTCTGAGTTTTCCTCGTGTGTGTGTTTTTTTTCCCATTTTTTTTTTAAGGAAGCGTGGTTTTAATTACTTGATTATTACGTGATTACTTGAAGCCTTCATAAAAACCACTTGGGACGAGATGGTTAAAAAAAAAAGGGGGCCCATTTTGTGTCAAATTAGTTCATCTCTATTCTAACTAAAGTGTACCCCAGCCCCATTGTGAGTAAATGATCTCAAGACGCCCTTTTCTTTTTGCGGGAAATTAATTTTTCTCCCCTCCTGTGCTCTGACACAAAGTTTCCATCTTACCTAATTATCCTCAACAGAGTCAATTTTCTTCATGTTTATCAGTATATAATACATTTTATATATATATATATATATATATACTATATATATATATATATATAGATATATATATATATATATTATATATATATATATTGCGTTCATTAATGCGTATTGTGTGACGATGCTGTTATTTTGTTAAGACTATAATCGTAATCCTAACTAGGCATTCATACCATACAAACAAACAATACAAACAAACATATTGTTCATAATTATAATCGTATCTTGGAAAGGCTAATGACTAAACAAAAAGCTCTAGACAATATCTACATTATTACTAATGTTTCGTTTCTTAATGTGATTTACTTTAAACTTCTGAACTAAGTAAAGCTTGCATTTTTTCTCTCTGCAATTGGCTCTATTTTCGCATCAAAAATGAAGCTCGCTCAAACTATGTCAAGACGACACAAATATGTCAATTTGAAGACGACCTTATTTGGGATTCTATATTTCATATTAAAGAATAATCTTAGGCCTTTCTCCGTCTCCCCTTCCCCCCCTTCTTCCCTCCTCCACCATCCACCCACCCTAAACCGGGCCACACTCTTCCCATCATCAATTCATGGCTTGTTTCAACTAGTTTTCAACTCGTTCCTGAAGCACTGCCTGTCTTTCGAAGTGTCTCGATGATGGATGATGATCTGGCCCCAGAACCTGGTGGTAGTATTATCCTCTCTCTCTTTGTCTCTCGTAAATAATAGAAAAGAAAGGATGAAGGAAGTGGCTTGATTATATGGTTAAGTATCTTCTCATTTCAAGGATTATCTCTCTCTCTCTCTCTCTCTCTCTCTCTCTCTCTCTCTCTCTCTCCTCTCTCTCTCTCATTACAGACATCACAAAAGAATGGTTGAAGAGAGAGGCTTGATTATTCACTCTTATTGTGATCTGTTGATATTACGATAGTTCTCTCTCTCTCTCTCTCTCTCTCTCTCTCTCTCTCTCTCTCTCTCTCTCTCTCTCAGTATAGATACCACAAAAACAAAGAAATGGATGCAAGTGTGACTTTATAATTTTTACATTAATTTCAAGCTTTTCCTTTTTTGTCACCAGTTTTGATCACGGTATTGCTTCTCATTTTATGACCTCTCCAACTTACGGTAGTGCATCTCCTTTTCTTTCCCAGAGTATCCACGGTTGTGCTTTTAGACGTCGGAACACATATCTTTGTTTCCAGCGAGATAAGGCTTCGCCGAAGTTTCCGTCTTTTGTCGTGTTTCTTTCAAACTTCTTGCTTTTGTTTCCAATTTCAAAATGTTCGAACCGAAAGGTCGGTGTCTTCTTCTCTTGTCCTGCATTTTAATGGCTTTGAGCTTTTCATCTTCTGGTTGAAAGCATGCGTACTTATGCTTGCGTCTATGCTTTTATGCTCGTGCATGTTTTCAGGCTCTCGGGGCAATTTTAGCTCTTCTTGGATTTTTCTTGTGGATTCTGGCAATATTCCTTCCATTTTCCTTGTAGTGATGATTTGCTAATGCTAATATCAGAGCTGAAAGTTTTGTTTTGCATCATCAAGATTGGTTATTAAATATTATATACTCTTGTATGTTTCAGTACTTTTATACCCAATGTATATATATACACATACATTGTTATATACATACAAATATATCATGCAAACGCACACATTCACATATACGCTCATACAAAAAGAAAGTGGCCAGGTTCAAGGAAAATACTATATAGTTCTAATTCTGCTCACAAAAACACTTAGGCGAGCAGTTTCTGGAATATATTCCAACTCTCCTGTCATATAGACAGAATGTGCGCCAAGTATGTGGCTTATCTGAAACGACTGAAAGTTTAGAAAAAGGAGCCGTTTCGTTTCGATAGAAGGAAAGCAGTATCTTTCTCTAATATGAACAGAAGGAAGGAGGAGGTGCAAGAGATAACAAACCAATACCACGGTCGGAAAGAAAGAAAAGGGAAAAAACCCACTCCTACTAAAAAGACGTGTTACTTATGAGGGTTTATAATGCCCTTAATGAAAGCATAAATTTCAACTTGCCACCATTTATTTCCTCCCCTTTTTTTTCTCCCTCCCCCTCTTTTTTCCTTGGGTTCTTTCCCTTTGAGGGATAAAGGTTCAATAAATGAAACTAATTAACTTTTATGTCGGGATTAAGGGAGGTGAACGCGGTAAGTAATTAGCGCCAGAAATGAGTTCAGTAATAGTTCAATTAGCAACGAAGTAAACCCGTGGTCGTCTCGGATATTGCTGTAAATCTTGCGGTAATAGGGATTGTGTATATATAAATATTATATATATATATATATATATATTATATATATATATATATATATATATATATTATATATATGTTTGTGTGTGTATATACATATTTATATTCCAGCGTATTGAGCTTCTGAGTTGTATAACTCCCATTCTACGCTGGGTCTTGTTAAGAAAGCAGTTTATAAATAATCCCAAAATCTCCCCTCCCCACCCCCCACCACTGGGACGAAATACAACAATCCCATACACGATCTCAGTTGCTCTCAGTTACGTCGAACAAGCCTAATTCCGTCTTGTGCTGCTGCTGCTGCTGCTCAGGTTTCGGTCGAATCAAAGTCATAACTAAGGCGATATTCACAGACTAATGAAGTCATTAATATTCGCTAAAGTTGAAGAAACTCTTCAGGTTTAGGTGATTCGGTTTAGGTGATTCGGAGAAGAAGAAGAAGAAGAAGAAGAAGAAGAAGAAGAAGAATAAGAAGAATAAGAAGAAGAAGAAAAAGAAGGATGAGGAGCAGGAAGAGTTCGAGAGGAGAAGACGAAGAAGAAGAAGAAGACGTGGAGGACAAGGAGGAACTGTAGAAGAAGAGGAAGAAGAGGTGGAGGAGGAGGAACTGGAGAAGAAGAGGAAGTGGAGAAGGAGGAATTAAAGAAGAAGAAGAGGAGTAGGAGGAGGAGTTCGAGAGGAGAAGAAGGAGAGAAGAGGTGGAGGAGGAGGAACATGAGAACGAGAAGAAGTAGGATGAGGAGGAGTAGTTCGAGAGAAGAAGAAGAAGAGGTGGAGGAGGAGGAACTGGAGAAGAAGAAGTAGGATGAGGAGGAGGAGTTCGAGAGAAGAAGAAGAAGAAGAAGAGGTGGAGGAGGAGGAACTGGAGAAGAAGAAGTAGGATGAGGAGGAGGAGTTCGAGAGAAGAAGAAGAAGTAGAAGAGTAAGGATGAGGAGGAAGAGGTGTGGTTCAGGGCCACGCAAACCGAGGGTTTCTTAAACATATTATCTTTTCCTTAAGCATTTTTTTTTTTTTGTCCGGTAATTTCCTCTCGTCACATTTTTCAGTTATTTTCTTCTTCATCTTCTTCTTCTTCTTCTCTGAGTCGTTTTTTCTCCATCATTTTCTTTTGGTTAAATCGTTTGGATGAAATTAATTTCTTTCAAACTGATTGGTGTTTTTTTTCTTAAACCTTCAACGAGATTTCTTGTTTTTCCTAACTTTTCAATTAAAACCTTTGGCTAGGATTCCTCGTATCAGTTATTATTATTATGGGGGGGGGGGGAGATGCGCGGACGGTGTTTGGATGGTTGTAAGTCACTGAATAAAAAAAACATTATTATTTTGTCAAATATTCCATATTTTGTTAAAAAATCTTACAACTGTTTAAGAATGTTCTTAAAGAATAGTATTTTTTCAACACTCAAGGTCTTATGAAATTAGTGAGTACTTTATTTTTCGTGACATATTTTCCTTATAAAATGCCTAAAGACGCCATATTATAAATACCAGTAATTTCATCATTTCACCTCTAGTAAATATTTACCAGCTTCTTCCTCGTCTCATCACTATCATGATTATATCCAGAATTATCTCATTATTTTTATTTCAGCATAAACATTTTAATGAATTCATCTATGAAAATAGTAAGCAAATATGTGCATTTTCCTTTCAGATTCTGCAAATATACTTTGTGTAAGCACAAAGCTCTTCACGTTCTACAAATGTGAGTGTTTTAAATATAGACGCTGAGATAAAACTGATAACGAGTAATAGTCCACAGTGATTATTATCGAGTACCCATAAAGACTGGAATCTTGGCTCTTTCTACAAAGTAGCTAAAATATGAATCGCCACCAAAGCCTATTTATCACGAAATCTGAGAATAGGAGGGGGCAGGCGGCGAATGGGGAGGGGAGGAAGGGAGGCGGCGGTTAGGGGGTGTGGGTTAGCCAGGAGTAATGTTTGTAGACTGGTATCAGGTGATAAGGCTCCATTAGGCCTAAGGAAGTTCAACTACCTTGCTTCCCCCCCTTCAGCCTAACTTCGACCAATCTCTCATAACATTTGGCCTTCCGGATTTATGCAGCAGTCTCCCATAGCGTGCGGTAATCGAAGATGATAGCGCGGTATTGGCTGAGAGAGAGAGAGAAGAGAGAGAGAGAGAGAGAGAGAGAGAGAGAGAGAGTTTTCAATCAGTCCTCATCATGAAATGGGCTAGATCTTAAATTCCTCAATTTCTCCCGTCTCCACAGTTTTCATGTACGCAGTATATTAAACATATATGATGTAGAATACGTTGAATGCAGGTCCTTTTATGTGCATCTACGCATTCCCTTCGGGAGCTTAAGTTGGATCTATGAACACATTATAAGTGTACTGATTTTGTTGCCAAACAAAACATAGGTCGCAAGTACATACATCAATACATACATACATACACATTATCAGTGCTTTACCACTGTTCATCTGTATGTATACATATACATATATATATATATATATATATATATATATAGATATATATACTATAGATATATATATCTATAGACATATCTATATATATATATATATATATATATATATATATAGATATATATATCTATATATAGATATATATATCTAGAATATATATACTATATATATATATATATATATATCCCATATACTATATATATATATAATATATATATATGATATATATTCTAGTAGTATATATTATATATATATATATATATATATATATATATATATGATATATTTATATATATATATATATATATATATATATATATCATATATATATATATATATATATATTCTTTCTAGAGAAGATTGGGATGCGACCGAAGAAATCATAAGAGATTCATAGGAATGGTAATAGAATAAAAAATAGATGTCAAAATCAAATCCAACGAATGTCTAAAAATACACATACAAATGCGTATGTGCGTATGGAAAAGCTTGTATGGCTAATGGCATAAGAGACGGCCGTATGCAAATGAATGCAAATTCTAATTGATCTCTTTATTTGTACACGGTGTTCCGAGGCGAGCTTTTATTTTATTTTTTATTTTTTTCCCCAACCGTCCATTTGCATAACACCACTTCCACATTTTGTAAAAAGCCACGGCGTTCCATTTGAAGAATAAATAGCCATCACAATGAGGGCGGAGTGTTTTGTACTTTGATTATAATATACCGTTGTTCCAGCGAACCATATTCCTGGAATGAGCTTGTTAAATTCGACATTGCGTCGTTGCATAAATTGGTAGTACAATAGAAGGCGAGATTCTTTTTCTTTATCAGACCTCAAAACAGATCATTATTGGCCGGATTCCCAGTGTATTTTTTTTTACCACTGAGGCTGCTGTCAAGAGCTATGCAAAAGGAAGGAGAATTAAATATTGTTACACATGCATTATATTTTTCTGTTTACGACAACGAAATCATTTCGAGTCGGTTTGCGTAGCTACTGGGTTATCAGATCCCCACTGGAGTAAATTCCACTTTATATTTATACTTTTCAGATCGAATTGATTTCTTTTAATCCCAAAAGCTGGATGGATTATGGTTTTATTTTTAATACTTGGGTTAGAATGGTGGTATGAGAGAAGTGTCCTGGAACAGATATGTACTATATGAGGAAAGGTTTCTGACGGACGAAATGATATGCAAATCAACTTGATTTCCAAATAACTTCTCGGGATATCACATATACAAAAAAGGCTGGGATTTTAAATCTTCATGTTTCATTAGTTTCGTGAAGAGTATCTTAACGTTTCATGCCCCTTTTAAACAGGAGCGCGTGATTTTGTATTAGTTCATACTTCTTCCGAGGTTATGGTTGTTCCTTGTCACAACTGTTGCAAACCAAAAAGAGGGCGTTGTTGTTTTTCGCCTTAATAAAGTTTTTTTTTATGACTTCGTCGTGATTGAAAGTTGCATAAGATTACATGTAGACGACGAGTTCTATTCGGAAGCGAATATATTTGTGCATTTTTTAAATCGTCTGTCCAGACGGTGATCAGTATAAGAAATATGAAGGAACCACTTCGAATTTAATTATATCTAATTTTAGTGTTACCTGGTCGTATTGATATTTGTAAAGTAATTGATATATGCAGTCCCTGACGAGTCTATTCATTGCTAGAAAGTTCCCATGCCTAAGTAAGAAGTGAATGGTCCTCAATTTGATTTTGATTTTTATGGATATTAGTTGACTGAGTCTCTCTCTTTTTCACTCTCTCTCATTGAACGTCGCTTTCAAGTTATGATACCTCTTCTCTCTCTCTCTCTCTCTCTCTCTCTCTCTTTCACAAATTTTGTCACTGAATATCCCTTTCATTTCATGATACCCGATCTCTCTCTCTCTCTCTCTCTCTCTCTCTCTCACATACAAATTTTGTCATTGGATGTCCCTTTCATTTCATGATACCCGTTCTCTCTCTCTCTCTCTCTCTCTCTCTCTCTCTCTCTCTCTCTCTCTCTCTCTTACAAATTTTCGGTGGTTGAATGTCCCTTTCATTTTATGATACCCGTTCTCTCTCTCTCTCACTCTCCGCGTAACGCAAAGTTATGAATTTCTAGAGCACTCCTAACTGGCACTCAACGATGATGGTATCCAATATAAAATTAATAAAATTCTTATTGCTTTTACGGATCTCTGGTCTAGAGTGTCTTTTCTTTAGTTATCTCGTATATTGACTTACAATTTACAGAGTAACAGAATCGTCATGGCTGGATGTAGCATAGGAAAGATGTTTATGCAGGCACTTTTTTTTTTGTCGAATGAGAAACTTTTGGTCATATCTTTGGCTCTCGTAGTTCATGCACAGAACTTGAATTTTCCGAAAGACGTTCCAGGGAGGTAATGCTTTCGCCCGTGTTTGTTTGTGTGTGTGTTTCATTTTATTGTGAATGATACTCGTTAATGGTGGGACTGTTTTACACTTTTAGATGAAACTTAGCAAAAGCATACACTGGTAATAACGTAAAGATGGTTAAATTCTCAGAAGTATCAGTCATGATTTGAAGATGCGTCGTGGCTATTTATATTCCAAGTGCCTTGGAAATCTTAAATAGTACCACCACACACAGTAGATTTAGTAACCGTGTATACCAACTGCCACCCCTGCCAACATGCTGCTGAGATTGTCAAAGATTTTAAAAGGATTTTGAAACCTCACAGGATCTTCTTAGTAAAACATTTTCGCCCAAAGGGATGGTATTAGTTGATTTTGTGGTTTAGGTGTAGTTTAGTTTTAAGATAATATAATTATGTAGGTATTTTTCCATTTTCATTCACTTATTGTGATGAATGACTGTATACAACTGAGCTGAAGACTCTTGGTTTTGATTCTGTATTTTGATTTTTTATAATTATAAATCCTTATACACTTACAACAAGACTTCACCCAAAATAAAACGCCATCGGTAATGTTTCACTTAAATAAAAGGAATAACCTTCTTATAATATATCCCAATAGTTATAAATCGACTTTGACGTAAGTGCAAGATGCATAAATCAAAGAGAGGGTTCTTTATTTGTAAAGGAAAGATCAGCTGATGTCGTATACAGCTGCTTATCTGCTTGAAAGATCAATCGATTCTATTACCCTAAACAATGGTTAGAATGAGACTGAATGAATAATCGATTATTGGGAGAATAATTAAGCATGGTTTTCATTATGGTTTGTGGGGATACTCTACTATATTTTTCGGAAGATTTTAATAGAGCTTGATAATTACTTGATTTAAAGAATAGCTATATATAATTATTAACTGACTCGGATTACTGTTTATTTTTGATAAATATTCAAATCTTCTTGCCAGAGAAGTTGATCAATTCTTATTATTTCATTCGCGAATAATCACTAATTTTGTTACTCTCAAATAACTAATTCTTATTATTTTTTGCGTAAACGATTGTCTGAAAAAATAATCGATTTCTTAATCTGTCCAAATGATTAATAGATTTTCATTTTTAATATTATTTCCGATTATCATTGGCTCAAGTATCTGCTCATACTGATTACTATTTTTCAGAATGATTAACTAATTATCATTACCATTTAACTGAACTGTTATTTAAATTTTATTACTATTTTTGTACATGAGTTTTTGATTGTGACTTTTATTTGATTTAAAGTTTAATATCGTCTGGTTATTATTTGTCTGGAGAGTCAACCGAATCTGATTTTTATCAGCTTTAATGATCAGTAAATTTTTTTAATATGTCCAGTGGGTCATTTATTTTTATTGATATATACTTAAAGGAATATTTGAATCTATATATTTCCCTGTCTGAATGATTAATCATTCCGGATGATTATTTATGGAAGATTTTAATTGATTCTCGTTGTTATTTACATAAATGATTAATAGATTTTGAATCCTTTTCGGCTAAACGGTTAGATTGATTAATCCATTCCGATGATAATTTATGTAAGTTCTTAATGGGGATGTTATTTACACAAATGATAGATAGATTTTTTATATTCTTATTTGACAGAACAGTGAATCTATTCTGGTTATTTGTTGATACACTTCTAATTATTATTTGTATTTGAGTAAACAATCGAGTTATTTCCATTATCATTCTAATACGATTAACACCATTTTTATTACCATCCACCCGTGCAATTAGCCAAGCCCTGGACTCTTTCACTCCACCAACGAATAGGACGAAACCCAAACGCTGACGTAAACAGCCGTGACATTCTTCACACGCGCCCCCTCTTTTGTGCGATTCTCCTCCATGCAAACAAGAATGGAAGGGTTTCGGGGCACATTCTTTTCCAGAGCTTTGTGCTCTGAAAGGAATTTGCGTCGGTCTTTGTCGTAAAAATGCATCAGGGTATTTTCGGTCTCGAACTCGGGTCCTCGAACGATTGTTATTGTCGTTCTTCTTCTTCTTCTTCTTCTTCTTCTTCTCTTGCGTGGCTTTAAATATTCTTCCTTTTTTGTTGGCTGGATTGGCCGGATTTTGTACCTGAAAGGTGTGTGGTAATTTTTTCTTGTGTGCACTACTTACAAAAAATGACACTCATGTTCGTCTTTAGTAAATTATTAGTATATTTTCTTTATTTATTCATTCTGTAGAATTTGGTCATCCTCAAAATTTTGGGATTCCCTTTCTACCTCTGTATGTCCTGAACTGATAATCTTTCATCTTTTCTGAGGGAAGTCTGTGGATTTGTTGATAAACCCAACTAGTATTCCTTTCTCATACACTCAAGTCTCGATAGTTGTGCCGAGACCAGAGGTCCACACTAAGGACTATTATTTACTTCAACGCCTCAGCATTACTTACAGGTAGAAATTTTGCAAGGGCCATAAGGCTGGCTTGATCGTTCTTAAACAGCCAACGGACTATTTATGTTTTTGGTGATGGGGGGTGGAGGGTAAGTTCCTGGCAGCAGTGAATATACGAAGGCATTCAAATTTAGATCTCCCTTCTAACTGCCTTTTGTACTTAGAAACACAATGATAAAACGCTTTCGTTGCAAAGTTTCAGTGACAACTAAATTACCTCCCGCCGTCTCCCTTAACGCCCAAAGTCAAAAGCCTACAGATTCAAGGTCACTCGCAGACGCAATTTCATTTCCGCTTTTAGGCTCAATTTTCCTTTCAATTTCTGTTCGGATCCAATTTCCTCGACGTCTGAGATCACGGCGCCGCTCTCATCTCGTCCCATAATCCTCGACTTTGTGACGTCGTTGAAATTCGGGAGGCTTCGAAGTCGTGTGCACTTCGTCGTAGTTTGTCATGAAAGGAGAGTGCTTTTATCGCGTAATTCAGTGGTTGTTGATAGCTGAAGGGTTAAGTAAATAAATCTCGCTGTGCTGTCTGTGAAATGTGTTAAATATAAGTTTGCTTATATATATGTTTAATACCCTCTACACTATTTTATAGGGCTGTGGACTATTCCATATGATTATTTGTTCACGAATAATAATAATAATAATAATAATAATAATAATAATAATAATAATAATAATAATAATAATAATAATAATAATATAGGGAGTGCTTCTCCTCTCGTGTAGGATAACCTTCATCAATTAATTTTTTTTAATGTTTTTTATGATAATTGGACATTCTCATTTGTTCTACTTTCAAAGTTCTTGTATATTAATAATGATTTGCTTTCTGTTAGTAACCTCAGTAATTCTTATACATGTTCAATGTATGTATGTATGGATACCATCACAGATATATTATATATATATAATTATATTATTATCTATATAATATATAGTATATATAGATTATGTATGTAATGTAAATGTATGTATGTATGTATGTATGTTGTATGTATGGATAATCACAGATTATATTACTATATATATATATATATTATTTTTATATATATATATTATATATATGTGTATGTTGTATGTATGTAGTGTATGTATGTATGTATGTATGTGTATGTATGTATTGTGTGTACATAATTATATGGTATATTATTTTCTTTCTTTAAGATAATTCACCATTGTTCTTAACATATACTCGTACTTGTATGTATGCATGTCCGTATGTAAGTTGCTGTACCATTGCTAGGCCATTCTCTTTCTTAGTGAGGTCACAAAACCGAGCAACATGTATCTACGTTTGTAGATTTACCATTACAGAGCAATTACAGAGCAATGAGATTAACCTCTAAAGCTAAACCCGGGTTCCATAATGTCTGATGTTATGGCGGGTCGCATCTGGTAAGGCATTTAGGGCTAAGGCAATTATATATATAGTTGCCTTCATTAGGTGTATGGAGTTTCTCAAATGGGTGCACAGGTCCTATATACCCATCGCGTTTAGAGGATTCTCTCTCTCTCTCTCTCTCTCTCTCTCTCTCTCTCTCTCTCTCTCTCTCTATGTAGATGGACACGTTAGAATCTAGCGAAATTCCTCTCTCTCTCTCTCTCTCTCTCTCTCTCTCTCTCTCTCTCTCTCTCTCTCTCTCTCTCTCTGATGTACACTAGCATGTAATACTTCACTTCAGTGGTTTTTCTCATTCAAAATAGACCCATAATACAGAACTCTGAAAACACACACTATCTTTTCTAGCACTCTTACGAGACTACCCAAAATAAAGAAAAATGAATAATGCAAATGTAAAAATCTCGTAAAGTAAAATGCCGAAATATATTCAGATCCTCTCATTTTGGCCAAATGTATCCGTCAAACGCGCGCGAGAGAGAGGGAAAGAAGAAGGGGGACGCGCGCGCACACACACACACACACACACACACACACACACACACACACACACAGGTGGGGAATGCAAAGACGTTTCACGAAGAAACGCAAAGGAAAAATGTTGCTTGTGGGAAATGCAGAAGCAAAACGTTTCTTGAAGTAAATCTTATAATATATTCAGTTTCCTTTTTTTCTGGAAGACTGGAAGGCTGAAAAGGTGAATGCAGATGTATAAGGTTCGTTAAAAGGATGACAAATTCATAGCAGAATTTCTCCTACTGTGGCAGAATCATCTGGTGAATTTGATGCTGTTAATGGCTGTCGAATAAAAGTAAGAAGTATATCAAAATGTCAAGACTTTTGCTCAAGTTTATCAAAATATATTTACACTGAATCCGGATAATCAGGCAGTTACAACATTTGTCAACAAACTGAATTGTAAAATGCGATATACTTTTTCCTAATTGTTGCCAAATTCAGACGGCAAACTGAAAAATGAATGTGATTGCAAAGCGTTCGCCGAATAAAAACGTAAAATGAATTAATAGTCCTCGTTGAGCGAACAAATTTATCTAGCAAATTGACTCGGATCAGCGGCGAAATTGTCAAAACGTTTGTCGAACATAATTGTAAGTTATATTTAAGTTGTATCGTCTGCGTCATCGTTGCATTAGGTTTTTTCGTAAAATAATTGGAAGACAGATTTCGAATGGAGAAATGATGAAATAGCCGCCAGAAACGGAATATATCAAGATTCCTCGTACTGTAACCGCTTGATCTGGCAAAGCGAATGTCTCTCTCTCCAAGGCGAGACTGAACGTCCGGGAGTTCAGTGCTGATTGTTTAGCGTCGTTGACACTCCGCCTTTTAGTTGCAGTCGGGGACCAACAATCGCTCGCTGTTAATCAGTTTGAAAATTAGGTCGTTCCAGATCCGGCACCCTTTTAACGGGAGCCACCGCTCCGCTGGAATTGGAGCTTCGGCTGGAATTGGAGCTTTCCATTCACTGGAGCTTCGGCTGGAATTGGAGCTTTACAGGCAATTGAGGAGCTTCAGCTGGAATTGGAGTTTTCCAGGCACTGGAGCATCGGCTGGAATTGGAGCTTTCCAGGAGCTGGAGCATCTGCTGAAATTAAAGCATTCCAAGTATTGGAGCATCTACTAGAATTGGAGCTTTCCAGGCACTGGAGCATCGGCTAGAGTTGGAGTTTTCCATGCACTGGAGCATCGACTGGAATTAGACTTTCCAGGCACTGAATCAATGGCTGGATTTGGGGTTTTCCAAGCACTGGAGCATCTGCTGGAATTGGAGCTTTCCAGGCGTTGGAGCTTCGGTTGGAATTGGATATTTCCAGACACTGAATCATCGGCTGGAATTGGAGTTTTCCAGGCGCTGGACCATCTGCTGGAATTGGAGCTTTCGATGCACCTGGGCATCGGCTGGAATCAGGGCTTTCCAGGCACTGGAGCATCTGCTGGAATTGGAGCTTTCCGGCCACTGTAGCATCGGCTAGAATTGGAGCATTCCAAGTACTGGAGCATCTGCTAGAATTGGAGCTTTCCAGGCGTTGGAGCTTCGGCTGCAATTGGAGATTTCCAGGCACTGAATCATCGGCTGGAATTGGAGATTTTCCAGGCGCTGGAGCATCTGCTTGAATTGGAGTTTTCTAGGCACTGGAACATCGGCTGGAATTGGAGATTTCCAGGCACTGGAGCTTCGGCTGGAATTGGAGATTTCCAGGCACTGAATCATCGGCTGGAATTGGAGTTTTCCAGGCAATGGAGCATCTGCTAGAATTGGAGCTTTCCAGGCACTGGAGCATCGGCTAGAATTGGAAATTTCCAGGCACTGGAGCTTCGGCTGGAATTGGAGCTTTCCAGGCACTGGAGCATCGACTGGAATTGTAGAGCCCCAAACGTTGGGCCAAATGAACCGGAAGAGTGGGTAATTGAGACCTTCGCTCCCGAGTCTGTGTAACTTCGCTGGGGCAATATCGTGATGAATAGGACTAATGATGGGTCGAGTTGATGAGCAAACCATCTGTTTTCCAGAGCGAACTCGACGGGAACGTTTTCCCTTAAATAATTGTCTAACTGACGGACGGAACTGATGAGCAAATCAACAGTTCTGATTGATGATCTCCTGGGAAATAATTAGCGTCTTGTTTTGACTAAATTGAAAGTGCATCACAATTATTTGTTCATAATTACCTCGGTGTCAGGTACGTGAAGTATCCAGCCATCAGTCATTTAAATTTTTGCAACAGTTTGTAAATGAAATAACACGAGAGAGAGAGAGAGAGAGAATCATTTATACTAACATGAACTGGATTACCTTCTGAGGGAGGATCTAAGCTTTAGATGTTTTGCTTGATAAATAAATACTGCAAACTAAATAATTTTAATTGTAATACAGTCGTTGTTGGTTTTGGGAAATGTTATTTCAGGAACAAAATACTACAGTTATGTTGATTCAGCTTTAAATAACATGGACGTTATTCGCCGACCTTTATGCTTTCATGGAAAAATATATGAAAATGTTCTTTGCGGAAATGAGGGGGAACAGAACTCCCATTGGCCATTGCTGTTTATTTAGTGAATGAGTGTGTACGTCGGTAATGCGTAGTGTCAAGTGACAGTTGCATGAGACGCATTCATTTTGTATAGAGTTTTCTCTGAAGTTTTAATCATTGGTTTTTCACGGTTATTACTTTCTGCTCGTTACTCGCCAATGTCCGTCGTTCTTTGGAGAGGAAAACAGTTGCAAAATGGATTAGTTTTATTTAGGACAAACATTCCTTAACAGTTAGAGTAATGCTGGTAAGTGGAGCATGGCGTTCGTTTTTCGTGGAGTTTTATGACTTCACGAGAAACTAAGATTTGCCTGCGAATAATGACAACTCCGCGGAATCAGAACGCCACATTTCACTTCCCCTATTGTTACTCCGTGATTTCTAGCTTAACCACCCCTGAAAATCTCTCCAGTTTGCAAGTATTTTCCACCACAGTGGACGACGAACATTGGCGAATTAGTGGCAGAATGCAGTAACCCTAGGTAACCAGTTATTGAAAAGAGGGAAAACTCTAAAATAAATGAAGCTGGTGCAGCTATTACCTTCAACACTGCATGCTTAAAAAGGTCTTATGTGTGCATATCCATTCGTTGATAATGATAATTAAAATAATAATGAAAGAAAATTACAGATTTTGATTACATTTCTGTACATAGTTACTGGCAGAACCATTCAGAAGATATATTTTTTATGTAGTATATGGATGAATATTTCGAGAGGCCCAAAAGACTTGGTCAAAATCTGTTCTCAAGTTTTTACCTTATACTGAGAAGAGACAGAGAGATAGACTCGCCTCAATAGAAGCATAACGTCTTCCATACAATGCAGAAAAAATTTAGCAGTGAGAGAAGTGGGTGGGTTTATGAAGACAAACGCTGAGTATTACTGCATAATGTGACTGTAGGCGAACCTATGCTCAGCAACTTTAAAATTATATTGAACGGAAAAAAAACTGAAAGAGGAGCTGAAATTAGTACGGACAAATGTTAAAGATGTAGTCGTACATTAGGGTTATATTTAAGTTGGCAGATTTAGAATTATTTTCGAAAAAACAGCGCTTTATTGTAGGCGAAGGTTTAATCAGTGACGGAAAGATGATTACGAAAGAGAAAGCCGGAAAAAATTCAAAATAATTGCGAAATGTATTACTCCTTTACGGCAGATGTTACAAAAAAATATTTTCATAGGCGATACGTTACAGAAATTTTAATAAGCTAGATGAATGTTATTTTCATGGCCAAGATTAACTCTTGGCAAACTTTCTAATGAAAGAAAAATATGTTTACGACGTATGGCAAATTTGTAAGACTTACAAAAACACTTTAGATGATGACAGATGCAGACGAAGCACAAGATTAGCAAGACATAAACACGGCTTTGATGTAAGTTATACTAGATGAATTTCTTCACGATGCATGGAATAAGAAGGCTATTTCTGATGGCAGGTTGGAAAGAGGAAGGGCTTACCGGAGGTCTTCGTGTAAACAGTGAGGCTCTAATGTAAGAAATAAGGCTATTGGAATGTAATATAGTTATAATTGACAAAAAAAGAATTTTACATGCTACTCGTCTCTCTCTCTCTCTTTCTTCTCTCTCTCTCCTCTCTCTCTCTCTCTCTCTCTCTCTCTCTCTCTCTCTCTCTATATATATATATATATATATATATATATATATATGATATATATAATATATATATATATATATATATATACACATATATATGCATATATTTGTGTGAGTAACAGCTCAAAATGGACCTCGCCTCGCCTAGTTAGGAAACCTATAATGCAGTACCTTTACGTGAAAGAAAGAAAAATAAATAGCATGAGAAGAATGGAGAGAAAATTTATTCCTAAAAGTAAGTGGCTACAGACCCAGTGTACCAAAACCTTCGGTGATGTTCTCATTCACTTATCGGATACGATGTGGGAAGCAAGGTCGCTGCAGAGACCTACTGTAGCAGCGCTACGGAACCTTTGTTTCCAAAATACACACTGCAAGATATGTCAGAATCACATGAAATGTAATAATTTAGAACGATTAATGATGATTATGTCTTTAATTTTTATCGAAATGTAATATTTATTCTCTATCTGGCACGGCGTAGGTAGATGATGATGATGATAATAATAATAATAATAATAATAATAATAATAATAATAATAATAATAATAATAATAATAATAGTAATAATAATAATAATATGTTTTGTTAAAAGTAATTGCTGCCTTAGCTGCGTTAATATTATAAAGGTTCTTTTCTATTTTTCTAATTATTGTTCTCTCATTGTTGCTTAAACTGGTGAGCAACGTACCGAAGGTTGGCATGTCCCAAATAGGTAATTGTCATAGCCGATTTTAATTTTTTTTTAATAAAGTAAAATATCAACTTTGACAATTATCCGTTTGAGACATGTCAACCTTCGGTTAGTCTTTTACCATTTTAAGCAACAATGAGAAAACAATAATTAGAAAAAGAGATAAGGAAGTTTATAAATTTAACGCAGCTGATGCAGCAATTACTTTTAATAAAACATGTTTAAAAGAGGGTTGACTTCCAGAATAATAATAATAATAATAATAATAATAATAATAATAATAATAATAATAATAATAATAATAATCGGTCATAAGGACGTCACTCCGCCCTTGTGAAACAGACGCCCTTTCAATCCATTCACCATTCACACGATGGGTTATTCATCCGAATAACGGATGAATAATGAATGCACGACATCGCTGGGCTCTCCGGACATTAACAACGTTTAACGCAGCTGATTGATTATTCATTAGTGGCCCCGAAGCGTCATTTTTCTTGACAGCGTATAATTCTCATTATCGCTTTTGGAAAGCGGTGACGTCATTAACTTTTTTCCGCTGTCAGAGTATATTCGCGTTGTTGGGTGGGTCGTCGATGCGCCTGCGCGTATCAGCTTCGGTGTATTTAGAGTGAATAGTGTGGAAGTGAGGTAAAAGCATCTATAGGCTTAACTTCTTCTCATATGCATCATCACACACATTATACACACACACACACACACACACACATATATATATATATATATTGTGTGTGTGTTATAACCGAAGTCAGTCATTTTTGTACTAGATCTTATCTCTACTTCTCTCACCTTTCCATCCTATATAATTACAAATCACGTAAACTGTCAATTTCAACTGTTACAAATATATCACCTAAACTGTCAATTTCAACCAAAGGATATAAGAATCACGTGCTAGAGGGCGCGCTCAAAACCCAGAACTTAAGGAATAACTATTATAGAGGATGGCATGACGTTTAACAAAAGGGGGCGTGTCCTTTTCAGCATGATTCGACGTAAAGTTGACTGAAAACACGCCACAGCTGGACGGTAACCTTCATTAAATACGATACGCTTTCGGGAAGGTTCGTGGCCGGAGGAAGTTGCCTGATAATTCTGGGGAAAATCCCGAGAAGTTGATCCTGTTGAGTGGAACCATGATGAGATATTTGACAGAATAACCGAATTTCGTAAGCTCAAGAATTCTTTGTTATTTCTGAGAAAGGATTCTAATCCGTATGTTCACAATGACGTACGCGAAATGGAAATACACATAATGTATGAAAATTAAGCTATGAAATTCATTCTTAAAGGCTTTGGGCTTGTAGATACATAAACAGGAAAGTGTGAAGGTTGCTATAGTCGTCTGCTTAGAATATGGGCTCCAAATAACAGTAATGATCAGATAAATCGCAAACAAGATATTTGACATAATATATAAAGTCTTGTACACTTTAAAGAAACATAGTAATATTTATGTTAATTTTGATCACAATATACCTAAATAAAACAAACGAAATAATAAATATATACAAACAGTTTTAAATAACTTATTGCTGGTTCTAATATTTGTTGTAGGTTAGTATGAATGGTATAGAAAAGAAATCTTAGTCAAACGAAAATAAAAGAACTCGGATAACTAAGATATGAGAAGAAACTTCTTAACTGAAACTTCCCTTGGAACGTAAAGAAAGTAATTCAGAATGCCGAGAGGATATAGAATTTTTAATAAACCTGGTGAGAGAGAATAACAAATTTTTAAGAAAGATTAAATACAAAACTTGATACCCCCATCACTATTTTCACTCTTGACGGCTCAAAACGGCGATGAACGATGTCATAAGAAAACTCTAAAAACGTAGGATTAATTTTTTTTAAATGTGAAAATTAAATATGACGATGTTTTATTTATTAGTTTCAGAAATGCTTCTTATGGTGCGTCTTGGGCCGTAAGAACTTTGTTTATAGTTCGATATGGTTATGAAAATGGTCGTTACTCTGAAACTCCAGACAGCTGTGATAACGATTAAAAGGCTTGCTTAAAGAAATAATAATATTTACATTTAGATTTTCCACATGAGAGAGAGAGAACTATTTTAGTCGTTTATGAAATAGCTCAACGATGTTTCCGATATGAATAAAAAAACAACAGAGAGTGAAAGAGAGACTTTTAGTCGACTATGAAATATCTTGT
>NC_087216.1:22137281-22147281 GCF_015104395.2 Macrobrachium nipponense | reverse complement strand
GTGTGAAACAGTTCGGGCTTATCTCCGAAAGCCCTCAAATGGAACTTGAATTGCTCCCTCAAGCCCTCCTTGTGGGCCTAGGGGCTATTTTTAGGGGGGGGGGGGAGGTTGATAAGGTCTTTAGTCCGATTTTTTCAATAATCTTACGTGCATTTTTAGTTTGCTTTTTCTTTTTATTTTTAATGATATTGATGCTTCGAGAGATGCACCTAGGTTCATCTTTTGGGTTATGTCGAGTGGTTGTGTTTGGAAATGCAGTAGTATGTGGTCGGTTTAGTGTAAGCCTGATCATGTGGGGCAGACGTGTTTAAAAATAAAACATGTGGACGTTTTAGAGTATGCTGACGTATGTTTGATAGGTGTGTTTAGAGATCAAATGTGTTATATATATATATATATATATATATATATATATATATATATATATATATACCGATATATATATATATATATATATATATATATATATATATATACATATATATATATATATATATATATATATATATATATATATATATATATATATATATATATATATTTATGTATCAGCGATAGATAGTAGGT
The DNA here is from genome assembly GCF_015104395.2 of Macrobrachium nipponense. NCBI lineage: Eukaryota > Metazoa > Arthropoda > Malacostraca > Decapoda > Palaemonidae > Macrobrachium > Macrobrachium nipponense. The sequence goes on along the minus strand of NC_087216.1, from coordinate 22,146,714 downwards.
AAACATTATAAAGCCATTCATCTTGAGAAATACTAATAACGTAAAATACCAAACATTCATGAATTAAAAAACGCACTTCCTTTAAAACTGGACCTTTAATCCAACCAAAAATAAAAAGAAAAAAAGAAAAATCTGACCCACATCGACCGACTCATGGTACCCGCCGACGCGACCAAACGTTCCAAAAGATAATGAACACGATGACTATAATGACCATAATGATGATGATGATGAGGATCACAGTCTGTTTCATCACAGATACCCATCACGGATTTATCATTCCGGCTCAGTCCGGGCATTTGGAAAGATTAGCAGCTCGTGTATCGGGTGTTTTCAGCTGACGACGCTGGGGGCCTATTTTGGAGTTCTGCTTCATCTGCTAATTGGGATTTTCAAGACTGTGTGTGTGTGTGTTTTTTTTTTCTCAAGGGGTTAGGCTGTGTTTTAAGGATGGTATGTGTGTTTGTGTGTGTGATTTGTAGAGTTTATGTGTATATATGTATATAAATAAGTTTATACATTTAATTCTATATGTATATAGAAACTAAGGTTTTATTTTAAGTAACATTTTAATTGCTATACTATATGTCATATGAAGAAACATAAACCTATACATTAATTATATATATAATATATATATATATAATATATATATATATATAATATATATATATATATATATGTGTGTGTGTGTGTGTGTGTGTGTGTGTGTGTGTGTGTGTGTGTATGTATATCAATTAAATAATTTAGATAACTAAACTTAGGATTTAATTTGTTATTTACAGCATTTATATATACCATGACAAGGAGAGAGAGAGAGAAGAGAGAGAGAGAGAGAGAGAGAGAGAGAGAGAGAGAGAGAGAGAGAGATTATCCGATAGCAGCTCTATGCAGGTAGCCGTTCTTCATAAATTTGCAATTGCCATTTAAATGAAGGCGACTGCCCTATCTATTCCCTTTTCCCCACCCCCTTCTACTTCCCCTCCCCATTCCCTTCGTTCCCCTCCCCCCCCCCCTCCCCCTCAAATAATCCTGGAAAGAATCAATATCCGCGAAGGGAGGCGTTTAATCTTCTCATCATTCGCGCCTTAATTAATTGCAACCGAGGACGCGGAGGCAACCCCCCCCCCCCCCCTCCAACGGAAATGGCGAAATCCTCGGGATGTGAAGTCACGACAGGTGCTCTCTCTCTCTCTCTCTCTCTCTCTCTCTCAATATGGGTAAGAATCCTCCACTGTCCCTTATGTCCCGAAAAAGCAGCCGTCCTCTCTCTCTCTCTCTCTCTCTCTCTCTCTCTCTCTCTCTCTCTCTCTCAAGGTATGGAAACACGTACTGTATTCCATTTTCTTACTTCGGCTGTCTGTTACGAGGCACGCCGTGTCTTCACAGACCAAAAATACACTGACTTGATTTAACTGCCATTGTCTCTGGAGATTAATCTTCTCCTTTTACTTATAAACAATAAAGAGAAAACTTACAAACTACAGCACTAAAGTAACCAGTATCTATCCAATAGGACATCCTGACATCACAGACTGACAACAAAGGCACACATTCACTGGTAAAAGACTGTAGTTACATGCAGTTATTCCCACTGGTACATGTAGACACTTAACTAGAAGAGAAGCACTCATATTTAATTAATCTCACTTGTATTGTACACACTAATTGGTAAAAGAACCACTCATACATAATTAATCTCACTTGTACTTGTACACACTTGTACCTGCACATACTAACTGGTAAAAGAAGCAATTAATTAATATCACTTATATTGTACACACTGACTGGTAAAAGACAGGGCAGTCTTACATAATTAATCTCACTCGCACACACTAACAGGGCACTCATACGCATTTTTTCTCACTGGTACATGTACCGAGAAACCGCCTCCAATAGACTACGCACAGTCACTCTACTATAGCAGAGACAGTCAATCATATAAACTATTAAGTTTCCCAGAGATGCGATAAGCGATACTTTATTATACAGTATACAGTGCGGTACAATATTTCATTGTAATCTCTCATGCACTAAACAAGGCAATTATAAACTGCATTATATTGATTATGTAATGCTGGATTTTCTTGTTTAAAAGAATGTTGTAGTTCATTTTCTTGAAATATCCATTACAAAGAGTAAACAAATATACGGATTAACATTGGATTTTATGGTATTATTATTATTATTATTATTATTATTATTATTATTATTATTATTATTATTATTATTATTAAAAAACGTATACAAAACGACGAAGTTCTTATAATTTATTACCTCTGAAATATCTTTTGCAAAGAGAAAGCAAATATATGGAATATTAGTTGCGTTTTATGTGTTATTATTATTATTAATTATTATTATTATTATTATTATTATTATTATTATTATTATTATTATTATTATTATTATTATTATTACTAAAAGCTCATACAGATCAAGACTAAAAGGTGATGCACTTGTTTTGACTTGACCGAACTCAAAGAGGCGTAATATATACGAGTCGTTTTTAGATGTACTTTTCTATTCATTCCTTGACTTGCATTCCCGTGATACAGTTCCTCTCGCTTCGCTTCACGACCTCAGAAAGCGATGGAAATGGAGCTACCTGCGTCACGGATTAGAAAGTGAAATTTTATTTGTCTATTTATTTTATTTTTGCTGGAGGATTGGATCACTTATTGGATCACTTCTGACACTGGTCAGTATTCATCGCTCTCAATGGAATGGATTAAATTTTTCTAGTGGCTGGAAGGATTGGATCGCTTATTGATACATTCTGACACTGGTCAGTATTCATCGCTCTCAATGGAATGGGATTAAATTTTGCTAGTGGCTTTATTTACGAAAGAGGATTTCATCTTCAAAATATCAGCGTTATATTTGGAGAATTTTGAATTGCCTGCGGAAGACTTACCTGTGTTACCTCGGTAATTAACGTTGACTAGTTTTAATCTCAGAGATTTTGAGTAAATCAGGATAGGCGAAATTCATAATTATGAATGAAATTAGTGATTGTTCCGAAAAACCGTTTACATATTCGTAAAAATTAAAAAATACGGATTTGAGTCATCTTGATCGTGTCAATTTCGAAATTATTTTATTTGAAATTAAGAAACCCACGAATAGCGAACTTCAGTGATACTGCGATTTTGATATGACTAAAGACCATTCAAGCTTTTACTTTAAGCTATTCAATCTTATGGTAATGTATTCAAACAACGGGATAGAATTCATTGAGAGAATAGTATATACACATTTTTGGAATTTTTTGAAACATGATATTAATTCTTACGATTTTAATTTTTAATACTTAAGATTTTAATTCTGTTGAGCCGGAAGTTTTTCTTTCCTTCAGACCTAAAATACGGTTTCTACTGAAAATGTAACCTTTTTGCAAACGAAAGTTCTGAAATAACATGTTTTTAGTTGCTCGTCTCGTTTATAGTTTAGTAATTTTGATAGTCGAACTATAACATTAGGGAAATAATGAGGGACTTACCTTTTTTTTATGGAATATTGCCTATTCAAGAAAAGCACTCAGATATGTTTTTTTTTATTGGTTGGCTTTTTTCTTCATTTGATTGTATAATTTACAAGCACCTACTTTTTTTTTTTATTGAATTCTTTCTCTCCAGCAGAAAATGGCTGAAATCATTTTGTTGGTCATCAGACTGAAAATCAACGCATGTCTCTTTGAGTTTACCTCTAATCTCAAAAAATGTAATTCAGACAGATGATGAAATTCACAAAATACTACTGTTTTACCGTGGAAATTCGAGAATTTGAATTTTGCTTTGAAAATCTAATCAGGTCATCAACTTTTAACATGCTTGACCACAAAAGCATGCTCATTTAAATTCGATGTAAATCTAGCAGCCAATAGGTTTAAATGGGCTTAACTGATAGCATTTATTGTAATAATAATTACTTTCTAACATTAACTCATGATTATTCGGAATGCATTCATCCTGGTAAGTGTGTGTGTGTGTGTGTTTTTTTTTTTTTTTTTTTTTTTTTTTTACACATAAACATCATAATTCAGTAGGAAATGGATATTAATAAATCAGAGGGCTTTTCAGCATTAAAGGATAAAGTGTAAAGTGAACAGCTGGAGTGACTTAACTATGAATGTTTGAAATGTTCTCAAACTGCATTACAAGTAATCATTCGATTAAATTGGGTGTGTTTAAAGGGTATTTTGAATCAGATCAAGCGCCAAAAACCCTAAACACAACATATTTCTCTGTTTGGAATGAATTCACTTTGAAGTGGTTAATGTAACTTTTCTATCGTATGAAGTTTCAGAAAAGTGAAGATTTTCACTAGAGGAGCACGTATTTTGAAAGGAAAATACTTTGCGCATTGGGTATTCCTGACGGTACGTGATCTAGTTACTGTTACTTTCAGGACGATTCTTTGCTACTCGGAGTTGCAAAGTAATTCTTGCTGCTAGAAAATCTCTATTGCTTTCAGAACGTTTCTTTCTTTTAATCGGAAAATCTGCGACGTGTTCTTGTACTACTGTGGAACTTTAAAAAAAATAAACTCGTAATAGCAGGTAACCAGTGTTGCATCCTTGAAGCCTTTCTTTGCTACCGGCAGATGCAATACGCAACTAAGGACTTAATGTAACCATTAATACATTTTAAGGTGCATCTATTCATTTCAGAGATGCAGTGTGCTTTTAGCTACTTGTGCGATCACTGCTGCATTCGTAAAGTGCTTCTTTGCATTTCCGAGATGCAATAGTACTTCCAACAGCTGGGTAATCACGGTTGCATTCATGGTGTATTTCTGTGCGTTTCTGAAATGAAAATGACTTGTAGCTACCTGGTTTCAGCTCTTTCCCATTTGCAGGTGCCTTTTTGCATCTCGAAGATATATTGTACTACTTCTAGCTACTTGGTGTCACCACTGCTACATTCGTAAAGTGCTATATGCACCTCCGAAATGCAATGGCCTTCAGCTACCTTTTTAAACCACTTTTGCATTTGTAAAGTGCTTCTTTGTATTTCCGAGATGAAATGGACTGCTAACCACCTAGACTGTAACTATTTTGGCATTCTTAGAGTGCCTCTGCATTTCGGAGGTGCAGTGGGATTATGACTGGCTAATTCGACGACTTTTGCATTCAGAAGGTCCCCATATGCATCACGGAGATGCAATCTGCTTCTAGCTACCAAATTTAACCACTTTTGGATTCATAGCGTACCTCCTTGCATCTCGGAGATGCAATGTGCTTCTAGATAGCAAATTTAACCACTGCCGGATTCGTAAAATGTTTCTTTGCGTGTCGATGGTGGAATTCATTTACAACCACCTCAGGTAACCACTTTTGCATTCGTGAAGTGCCGTTTTGCATTTCCGAGATGCAATGTAATGCACATCTAACCACCTACTGTAACCGCTGCTCCACTCGTGAAGTGTCTTCTCGCCGCATCCCGGACATGCAATCCACTTGTAACTACCTGATGAATCTCGCCTATGCAGCTCAATAATCGTACCGCTCATGGCTCTAGTATTTCCCCACTGACGAGCAGCGAGGGGGTAGAGGGTGGCGACCGATTCTAATGGCGTATTAGTTTCCCTGGGAACGGATCTAATGCTCTCTACCAATTTCAGTTTTGGTTTCATGCAAAAAATGGAACGAGATTTCTCTACACGATGCATAAGTATTCCTGCAGATTGACGTGAATGTCGTCGTACTTTTGAGGATGAGAGGTGAAGAGAGTGATAAGTATAATGGTAGTGAAGATTGTGATGGTGGTATTGGAGGCTCTTGGAAACTATTGAACGATGCTGAATAGTGAAAAGCTGAACATTACCTTGACTCCCAGGTGCTTGCTTGAGCGGTGACTTAGAATCCCTTTGCTTGGCGGTCCCCTTCCTCGCTTTATTTTCTTTATTTTCTCTCTTATTTTGGTTTCATTTTTCGCGATCCGTATAGACGACGAGACACTTCGACCGTCAGAGTCAATGGCAATGGAACCTGACCAACGCACGAGATTTCAAACGTCATGGGACGAGGCGGAGGAGGAGGAGGAGGAGGGAGAAGGGGGAAGAAGAGACGAGAGGAAAGGAGGAAAAGGAGGAGGAGGAGGAGGAGGCGTAGGAGGAGGAGGAGGAAGAAGAAGAAGAAGACGAGGAGAAGGAGGAGGAGGAGTTTTCGCTGATCTTTTTTGGAATCGTTGCCAAGACTTTGTTCATTATTTATCTTGCTTGAAAGAGCGCCTTCCCGTGGCTCTTTCGCTCTCTCTCTCTCTCTGTCTTTCTCTTCTGCTCTTTTCTATATATCTTTCCGTAGGCGGATATATTTTTTCGGGGTCACTGAGCCACGATACCCGAGCTGTTTTATCTCCGTCAAAACACACACACACACAAAAAAAACTTTCCTTTGGGGTTTCCCTCCTTTTATTTGCCCTTTCTTATCCTTTTTCCGAACATCCACTTTTATCCCTTCGCCTTCCCTTTCAGCCTGGCTGCTTCCACGATCAAGTATTAAAGATGATTTCTACTCTAAGGACATTCAGCGACATTTGTCGTAGTCTCCTCACCCGGGGGAACTCGTCGTCCTTTCGATCTGGCTGTCCTCGCGACGTCGCTGGAGGGCTGCAGTTGTTATCTAAGCAGAGGAGAGCTAAGCCCTTGCCGGTGTATAGAGCTCCGAGTCATTGTACTATGAGAGGGACGTGTAAGAGGTCCTCCTTACCCCTCTGCGTCCCTAGGGGTAACTGAAGCAGGGGAAGTTGGGTCACGCCTGCCTCTTTCGCTCTCCACCGAGATTCTAAGGGGCGCACGATACGTTTTCCCCTCTCTTTCTTCCTGCTACACCGGGGAACTCGCATCCAGTTTCACGTCAGACATTCAAAACGGCGTCAGATATTCGACTGCAGATAGATCGGCCGATTATTTCGCCCAGAAACGCGCAGATAGCCACTGGGAATCGACGCATGTGCGGCCGAGTAGAGCGCCGGGGATGCTGCGGCTCGTGCCTCAGGCAGCGGCGCCGGGCCTTGGCTTGAAGCATCTCCCGAGAATGAATCGATTCGAGATGGAAGTGAAGCCCTGATAACATCACTCATTTTCATTCATCGCCCTAATCCTGCTTTCCTAAAACTTTCATTGTTAGACAAACGACAAAGGTCCCCCCTGTGAAGCCGGAGCCGCCATATATTCCCCCTTGGGCAAATTTCCGCTTCCTAATTGAGAAGTAACGAGGTATCTGTAAAACCTCCATCGTACTCCTCCTCCTCCTCTTCTTCTTCTTTTTCCATTTTCCCTTTTTCTTTCGTTCGTTTTCCAGCCTCATGATTCGGTCTCATGCTCATATTCCTGCCAACGGTAGGAAGTAAATTTATCCCCTTCATTATTTGCTGCGGGTGATACCCAGACCTGGGTTTCCGCTACGAATTTTATCCTTTTTTTCTTCATTCTGATATATTTTAAATTATTATTCCATTTGTTTTCATTCGCTGCTTGCTGCATTCGCTTTATCCACGTAAGGGCGCCATTCGTTTATCTTCTCCATCTTCTTTTCTATTATATGGTCAGGAGACCTAGTCTTCTTCTGTTATCTGTTGAAGCTACCTCATCATTCTGTTGATACAAGTGCTTTTAACAGGACATCGTCAAAACAAGGAAGTTATTTGTCCATCCTCTTCTTCTTCTTCTTCTTCTTCTTCTTCTTCTTCTTCTTCTTCTTCTTCTTCTTCTCTGTTATCTATTTAGGATACCTCATTATTCTGTTGATACAAGTGCTTTTAACAGGACATCGTCAAAACAAGGAAGTAATTTTTCCATTCTCTTTTTCTTCTTCTTCTTCTTTTTCTCTGTTATCTATTCGCGATACCTTGTCATTCTAATGATGCAAGTGGTTCTAACACAAACATTATCGTCATATCCGGCGACGGCGTAATTGAACGAAGTGCAGTAATCAAAGCTGGAATGCGAAGAAGATTGTATTCCTAAGAATATCGTGACGAAATGCAAAGAGAAATGTCGATGTTAAAATGCGGAATGTTTATCGCGAGGTGTTTCCATTCACGGAACGAAAGCTGCGATTATGCAGAAATCACGTAGGAATTACAGTCCGTTAATAAGGGGAGGAAAATTGTTTATGTTGAGAGTTTCCGAGTGATCGTTTATACAGTGTTGTGGTTGACTCTCTATCTGTCTATCTATTTATATATATATATATATATATATATATATATATATATATATATATATATATATAGGATATATATATATATATATATATTATGTACTCATATATAATGAGGGTGAAATTGAGACATGACTAAAGGGAAAACCTCTTTCTCTGTGTCATTGTAATGCCATTCACCCAGCCGTTGGCAAAGAATCTTATTAGAAATTGGACGATGTAGAGAAGAAGCGGTAAACTCGTTTATATTCTCTTTTTTTGACGGAGAAAAGATATTCTGAGATAGATCTATGCGTTATGAAGTCGAATTTTCATCAGAAACATTACATAAACAAAATTCCCACCAATGTTGTTTGTAGTATTCTTAAAGATGGAACTTTTATATTTTCTAATCGCCTTGCCGTTATGAAGTTTGTGCGATTAATGTTTGTGCTGTGATTGAAAGCAATGTTGAGTATTGATCTATTTATTATTCAAACCCACTCAGACGAATGTTGCCACCGTAAACGTGCTACAAGATTCAGCAATTGGAAGCGGAAAAACAGGAGAGAAAGAAACAACAGAGGTAAAAGTAATATTTGAATTAACAAATAATACAGGTTGAAAATGAAAAACAAAACAGATTTAAAACCAGAAGCAATACAGATTTAAGATGAAAAGCCATACAGATTTAAAATAAGAAAAAGTACAGATTCAAGATAAGAAACCATAGCGATTTAAAAAGCGATACAATACAGATTTGAAATGAGAGGCGATGTGGATTCGAAATGAGACGCTGCTGAAGGAAATAGAAGAAATAGATGTAAAACCAAATGAGATCATGATTGAAACATTTTATTCAATTATATATTCATGTAATTGACAAAGCCTCCGAGAGAGAGAGAGAGAGAGAGAGAGAGAGAGAGAGAGAGAGAGAGAGAGAGAGAGAGAGAGAGAGAGAGAGAAAGTAGTAGGTTTTTACGAAGTGCTGTATACTTGAATCTGGCCATTGCCGAAAAGAATGGGGAATGTCTTTTGAAAATTTATAATAAGGAAAAGACTGTTGGTGAAACTTTCTACTTATGGTTTGTGGAGATGTGGGAGTCGCTCACAAAAGTCTTTCATCAGATGAGTTCCTCGGCAAGAGGCAACGAAGCAATGACTTTAATTTCTTTGGCCAAGAGTTCTTTCATTACAGAGTCGTGCAAGTGCGCTCCACACACACACACACACACACACACACACACACACACACACGTATATATACATGCGTTTGTATGTATGTAC
>NC_087216.1:22112281-22134781 GCF_015104395.2 Macrobrachium nipponense | reverse complement strand
AACAAACATGATACCATAGTCATCAAAAGTCATTAACGATTCTCTCTCTCTCTCTCTCTCTTCTCTCTCTCTCTCTTTCTTAAAGCGAGCTTTCGTCTGGAGCTGCCAGACATCCTCAGGCTGGGGAGCTGAGGGTGGTCTGATCTTGGTTCGTTATTGTTGTTGTTGTATTAAGCCAACACTTCCTGTTGGCACGGGCCTTTCCCTTGTTCGGCCCGTAGGTGATCTGAAAAGATTCATTAGGTTCATGGTTGGTTTTATGAATTTGGAAATATTTTTAGTGTAGAGATAGGAGTGAACAGGGGAAGGATGATGGTGTCAGTAAGGTAGGGCAATCATGTCATATTGTAGTAGAAGTTGAAAAAAATGAAGGCTTTCGAATATTAGAGAAACTGTGCAGGTGGGGTTGTCCAACCCTTTACTCCCTTGGGTCCCTGCGGGAGGATTTCAGTGGTAGGTAAAGTTTAGAAGAATGATAGTGGATGATGTGGACAGGGCCTTACAGTGAGGGGATGTGATGAGGGTGATTGATGTTACTTTTAGCTTATTTACCTTGGTGGAGGTAGGTTGTAGAGCATCTAGGCATGCTCTTCTAAGTTTTCAATGATCGTTTTTGTGACTGTGGCAGCTGCATGCTCAGCATCTTGTGCAAGTAATTCAATTTGTGCTACACCTCTTAGCTGTGCTGTTTCTCTGCACTCCAGCAGGTAGTGAAGGAGTGGTTGCTGTGTTTCTTCTTGACACTGTTTTCCACGATTTACCCAGCAGGCTTTATATCCTAGCCTGAGTCGTGGATGATCACAGCAAGTTTTATTGGTGTTGGTGTTGACCTGTCTATGGGAGGAGGCACTAGGTCAATCGACGTCTTATACCATCTGGCAGACGGTGAGTTCTTTTCTTCTTGATTTGTTGCAGTGCAGGTTGTATATGTATTTGCACTCTGTCAATGTGTTTTCTACTTTAGGCTAGCTCATTGGCCCTCTCGTTGCCTGGAATTCTTATGTGACTGGGCATCCAGTTTAAGGTGACAGGTCTTCCTCTTTCGCTGTGCTGGTGCAGCAGTGTTTTAATTCCAGCCAGCAGTGCCTTGTTCTCTTTGTTTTCTGTTGTTGCAAGGCTTGCATTGAGGACTTTGAGTCGGTGTGGATGATTACAGGCCCTTCTTCATACTTCAGTGAGTACAGCAGTGCCTGTCTTATTGCAGTTAATTCTGTCTGCATAGTGGAGGCGTGGTTGGAGGTCCTCAGCAGCTGTGAAGTTTCTTGAATATACTGCAGCTCCCGTAGTTGAATTCTCAGGATCTACAGTGCCATCGGTGTAGTATGTTTGTGCCCCTATGATCTCAGTGTTTCTGATTGCCTCATAGGCTGCAGCTCTTAGCTCTTCTCTTATGCAGTCTTCTTTTGCTCTTGGCAGGCTTATGTATTTATATATTGCAGTGTCCTTCTTCCAGGGTGGTAGATGTTGTGTGCCCTGTGTTGGGTCTGAACTTAGCTGCAACAGTATCTCTGCCATGCCTAGACTCTTGATATTGTCACTTTGGTCCTTACCATAGGAACTCGTACTTTGAATCTCTGGGTGTTTAGCAAGTTCCTCTCTGACTCTTTCCTCGAGATGGAGTCTCTTTCTGAGAGGAACATCTTGACCATTGTGTTTGCATTTCGCTGTGCAATCCTATCCTCTAGTTTTGGCAAGTTAGTTTCAAGCCTGAGGTTGCACAGCCTTGTCCATGTGGGTGCTCCCAGCATGAGTCTCATTGAATTGATTTGAATGACCTTCAGTGATTCTTCTGAGCCTCTGTCAGCCTCATCAGAGTGGGGGCAGCATAGTCCACCAGTATTCTGGTGCAGGCTAGGTAGTACTTCCTTTGTATGTGTTCATTTGCTCCCTCCTTCAGGGATGGCATGTATCTCTTGCATTTGCTCTTTCTCTCAAGTACTTGATTTCCTTCTTGAAAGTTAGCTGCTGGTCTATGACAACTCCCAAGTACATGTAGCTGTCTACCCATTCTATGGGCTCAGCTCCTATTGTCAGTAATTGCAGCGGTCTGTGGGCTTTTATTGCCATGGCCTTTGTTTTATTTATATTTATTTTAAGACCTAGCTCATTTGATTTATTGTTGATGTCATAGAGTGCCCTTTGCATTCTGGGCACTCTAACAGCTCCTCTTGCTACTACACACACATCATCGGCATAGATAAAGATTTCTGCTCGTTCTGGAAGCTGCAGGGAGGCTATATTCTCCATTAGTATGTTGGATAGAAATGGACTCAGAATTCTTCCAGCAGCGGCGCCTACGTAGGTATGATTACCATGCGACTGTCGAAGAGACTCTCGTGCCACGCCCAAGAGGGGGCTATCAAGAATCACGTCCGCACCAAACATCAGGAGGCCATCTCCCGGGATGGCATCATACAGAACACGAAAATCATCGGAAAGGCCCCTGATGTCTCCTCCCTACGAGTATGAGAAGACCTGCCACCAACAATGACACCACCGATCACGACAACTCCACGGAAGACAACGCCCCCGAACGTGGTACTCCTGCAGCCGATGGAAACCAAATTAGCCGTGACGTCCCAAAGCGTAGCGCGACGCCCATCAACGTTACAGCGCCGCTCAGGAGGTCCAGACGGCTGCAGGATCTGCAACATCGCAACCATCGGCTCGAAGAAAGTGGCTTGAGACCTGGCTCAGGCAATCAATGAAAACGAAGACTCACCGCCACCAGCCAATAGGAGATATAAGGAGGACGGACACCACACCAGATCAGTCCACCCTCAGCTTCCCAGCCCGAGGATGTCTGGCAGCTCCAGACGAAAGCTCGCTTTAAGAGAGAGAGAGAGAGAGAGAGAGAGAGAGAGAGAGAGAGAGAGAGAGAGAGAAAATCGTTAATGACTTTGATGACTATGGTATCAATAGTTTATTTGTAAAATTCTAAGGGTTATCTGTAAAATTCTAATACATACACCTATTTTGACCCTGTATTTGACCATGACCTCTATAGGCGCTCTACTAGCCTGTTTAAGTAGCACGGAAAAAGCCGCTATTCGCAAAATAGAGAAGAATCTCTACAAGTGTAACGCTGCTGAAGTAGCCATTACTTTTAATAAAATAATAACAATAATAATAACTTTTCTTGATCATTCACAAGCGTAGAGAAAGAAAGACTATATCCTGTATATCAATTTACTGTTAACGTGTATCTCGAGTGGTATATTATGAGCATAGAAATTGCATATTACCCTATGCCTTATTATTATTATTATTAAACAGTAATGTATGAACACGTTTGTATTAAATTAGATACGTTCGTGTGACTTTGATGTACAATATTTACCTTAATATACATGATTGTATTTGGAAAAGATGCCATGTATATATATAGATATAATAATATATTATATATTATATATATCTATATATATATATATAATATATATATATAATATATATGTGTGTGTGTGTGTGTGTGTGGTTGTGTGTGGTGTTGTGTTGTGTGTGTGTTGTTGTGTGGGGTGTGTAGAGAGAGAGAGAGAGAGAGAGAACGTAATTTTTCTCCAACGCAGTGAATATTATAAATAGAAGTTGTAATAGCATTAATTAATTTGAGTTATACCAAATGAAAAGAAAACGATAAGTAAGCAAAAATATCTTATCTAGTTATCATTTTATGTTTTGTATAATTCCCATCCATTAGTTAATTACAAAAACAGTAAAGTCATAATCGCTAGATGCACTGAGGTATTACTCAGAGTATTTTTATGGGTCAGGCTGCTGTCTCTTGGACGCAATACTGATTTCTTCAGTGATTACAGGTGGGAGAAGATTGCAGTTTTCCTCCAAATAAACTACCCTTTCAGGTTATCTTGCTCTTCATTACTGATACGAGCTTTTAGATTCAGTCTAATTATGTATTAATAGATTTCCAGCTACCTCAGTGTAAACTGTCCTATCCAGGTTTACAGAGATAAACGATCATATTTAAAACTCAGTAAGCGTCCTCCCTTCTAGTCTCTCATTTATCTAACATCTATGGTTTTGTAAAATATTAGAATAACGACCCAGTTCCTCTCTCTTACAAAAGTACGCCAAGGAAGGAGAGACGTCTCCCCACCCTCATATCTCCGTCGTCAAGACAGGAGCATTGTAATCATACGGAGTACTTGAGCTCACTAGTTGTGATGGATGTACCTGGTTTTAATATATACCAGGTCTGTGGTGACCAGGGAAGACTCGTTCCTGGACTATATCCGCGTACATGGTACTGAATATTATATATATATATATATATATATTATATATATATATATATATATATATATATATATATACACACACACACACACATGAGTGGTTGTGTGTGTGTGTAACATGTCACTTTAAATTTCCCCTGCGTGACAGAAAAAGGATATGATGTTGGTCAAATGAATGACCAGAAACACAAATATTATACTATAGACACCTCACTGCTTCACATTCTGTGGATGAACCATGAACTTGACCCCACTAGATACTGCCGGGATGCATAAACGTGACAAGAAGGAAATGAAACTGGAAAATAGAATGGTTCGATAACGTCTGGCTCAGAGATAAAGCACCAGGAAACATTTGCGTTAACAGAAATCACGTAAAGTTCGAGAGCAGTGTTTTCGATGTGCTACGTGCATGAGTATACTTGTACAGTAGATCTTTATGAGGTTGACGAGAGGACTAACTCAGATTCCATACTTAGGCCACAGCAAATCCGTTGAATAATTGGTCTTACTTTGATTCCGGGTTTTTTTTAATTTTATTGATTTATTATTATTTTTTTAATAAACTTGAGGCTTTTGGGAGGATGAGAGAAGAAGAATCATTACGGTTTACGTCGCTATGTTCGGCCAGTGCATGTTTGTGGATTAATGAAGAATGCAATGTATGATCGATATGAATACGTGATATAAGAGTTGCTAGAAAAAACATGAATAAGTACAATAGCCTTTTTACTTTGCAGAATTATGGGCTTGTAGAACACATTTAGCTGTAGACTAGATCTCTGTACTTGAAACAGTCAGATCCGATACTATAATCACTCTTTAATGATATGATATTTATTCTTTTTCTAATCTTTGCAAGTCTTACATTTGCGATGACAAGAATGCGTGTTTGTGTTGTTTTAACTAAATATCAAATCAATTTAATATAATTACTTTACAAAGGTCGACAGGAGAAGTACCAAAACTTACCTTAAGGATTTCTACTTTTGTTTTGGATATGTATTTACGCAATATTGGAAAGGTACTAAACCATCAAAATTGTTAACGAAAATGACAATCCTATTCATTTTCTTAATACCACAACAGAAACTATCAGTAAGCTTACTACACCTGTCTTAGTACAGTAAAATTTTTATTTGATGCAAAATAATTCACACACTTGGACTGATTTTGTTTACCTATGTTTACCAAACGTTGTAGATTCCCACAAGAAAAAATAATCCCAGTTTCTTGGAATCCCGAATACTAAGCAAATCCGTGTGCATCGAAACCACTTCTTGGATCTGCATTGGGAGTATGCGACACGTACCGAACATTTCCCTCATTGTTTATGATGTGCAAAGAACCAGCAAAGTTGGAGAGAGAGAGAGAGAGAGAGAAGAGAGAGAGAGAGAGAGAGAGAGAGAGAGAGAGAGAGAGAGAGAGCTGTTAACTGTGCCCCAGAGTCACATGGAATACGAAACGAGCTTTTTGTGACTGGTCTCCAATGGACATCCTTTTGTGTTTAAGGGCGTTATTCTGCGACGTGAATTTTATAATTTCAAACATATTTCAGCCAGGAATGGTTATCGGTACGTGAGCCTGATTCTGCAGTCATTAGCTTTTAAAATGTATTTGTGCGAATCAATGGGCTACTGGTGGCACATGCAGGAGTTTTTAATTTCCTGATTGAAATTGGGTATAAGTACAACTTTTCACTGCAGTAAATACACACACATTATATATATATATATATATATATATATATATATATATATATATATATGTGTGTGTGTGTGTGTGTGTGTGTGTGTGTGTGTGTATGTGTGTGTGAGCTGGCAGTGTGAATTCGATTACAATAACAAGATGAGGCCCAGAAATAATCATATGTTAATGTTAAGCCCTTCTCATAACTACAACATCAAAGAATTGTGTTATTATCAATCTTTTTTCCAACTTGAAGACTCGCCACAGACATGGAAAGCGTCCAGTATGTTTAAAATCAAGTCTAATTCTATTTTCTTATTTATTGAGAGCAGGTTCTTTGAGAGCAGGTTCTTTGATCTGCAACATTTGACATTGTTTTCAAATATTCCCTTTCCGCCAAGTGCGCGTAAAATAAGCAGTCGGACTGCGTAAGGGAGAAGAGACATCCAATTATGAGAGTTATCTGGTTTACGGTGATAACCCTTTTCATTTCTGTTTAGTTTCATTGCCACTTTAGCAGTCTCCTCTCTCTCCTCTCTCTCTCTCTCTCTCTCTCTCTCCGTTCCTCCTCTCTCCCTTCTCTCTCTCTCGCTCTCTCTCTCTCTCTCTCTCGCACAATTTTGACTTTCTTTTGTATTCTTTTATTCATTTTACCCTTCATATACGCATGCATCTCTAATTAGCATAGGACTCTCTCTCTCTCTCTCTCTCTCTCTCTCTCTCTCTCTCTCTCTCTCTCTCTCTCTCACACACACACACAGTTTAGATTTTCATTTGATTTTACTTTATTTTGCTTTTCAAATATACTTACATTTGTAACTTGCATATGAATCTCTCTCTCTCTCTCTCTCTCTCTCTCTCTCTCTCTCTCTCATAT
Source organism: Macrobrachium nipponense (assembly GCF_015104395.2). Classification (NCBI taxonomy): domain Eukaryota; kingdom Metazoa; phylum Arthropoda; class Malacostraca; order Decapoda; family Palaemonidae; genus Macrobrachium; species Macrobrachium nipponense. The sequence continues at coordinate 22,127,959 of NC_087216.1, read as the reverse complement.
CCGCCGTCCTTGACGAAGGTTAATTATGCGATGATACGAGAGGGGAAAGGCCGCCCCGTGATTCGGAGGCCACGCGAGGCTTGAAGGGAACAGTATACGCGAATGGGTTGGAAACTTCGTCGAAAGTTTAGTATTGGTTAAGAGCTCAGTCAGTCGGAAGTTAGAGAGAAAGGGAAAAGTTGCCGTGTGTGGCTTTCCCTGGGCTCTGTTAAGGGGAGCCTTCTGCTAGGGGGTGATTAGAGGGGGTGGGTGGGCGGGCGAGGAGGTGGAGGAAGGGAGATTTGTGAAGGAGGGAATGTAGGCGTGGGGTGAGAGGAGATGGGAGGGGGAGGGAATGAGGGATGGAAAGAGAGAAAGAGAAAGATAGGAGATCGGACGAGTAAATGAAAAAGGGGTAGAGAGAAAGACAGAGACTGAATATTTCAATTCCATCATATTATATATATGGATGTGTGTGTGTGTGTATATTATATATATTATATATATATGTATATATAAAGATATATATATATATTATATATATATATATATATATATATATATATATATTATATATACATACATACATACACCTCATGTTTGTATGCCGTGTAGGCTTCTGTAAACACAAGTTTCGCAATAAACTCAATATAATTATGTTTTAGCTTTTGCTAAACTCGAGGCAGCTACTCTATCCAAAGTGCTGCCTGGAAGGAAAGTAATCAATACGTAGGGGCATGAATAGTGCCTAATTAATTTCATATTATTTTATTTTTGTATTTTATTTTATGTGATTTTATTTTTACCTAAAATGAATGCAAATAATACGTTGGGGCATGAACAGGGCAAAATCAATTTTAATTTTTTATTGATTGATTGATTTATTTCCCACCTAGAAGGAATGCAAGTAATATGAGGGCAAATGCAATGCAAAATCAATTTTATTTTATGTTATTTATATTTTTATTTGATTTTATTAATGACTTTATTTTTATGTATTTAATTTATTCATTTTTTTTGCTTACCTAGAAGGAATACAAGTAATACGTAGGGGCATGAACAGTGCAAAAAATGATTTTACTGTATGTTATTTTTATTTATTTAATTTATTTACTTATTTATTTATTTATTTATTTATGTTTATTTATTTATTTAGTTTAATTTTATTTAATGTTTATTTATTGTTGCTAAACGAAGAGTGACAAAGTGATACGTAGAGGCATGAACAGTACAAAATCAGTTGTATTGTAATTTATTTTTATATATTTTTAATTATTTTTTTGCTACATAGAAGGAATGCTAGTAATACGTAGGTGAATGAATACTGCAAAATCTATAAATATTATTTTTTATTTTTCATTTGTTTGTATATGTCTATTTTTGCATAAAAATTCCCTTCATCTATACGTACGAACTTTTCTTTCGAGCATCTAAATCTCTCAACGATCATCCGTTCTTTTCTTTTATTTATTTCATATATTTATTTATTTATTGTTATTTTAGTTATTTATGTAATTCGTTCATTTACTTATATGTTCATTTATTTATAATATTTTCCCCTAGAAATCCCCTTCTGAACGCACGAATCTCGGCACACATACGCCATTTGTTTATTCATTTATCTCATTTGCCTAAACGTTTCCCTTCTCCCTTACGCACGAATGTATCAACGCACACGCCCGTTCGTAAGTGCATCCGCCCGCCCGCCCGCCACCTCCTCGATCCTTTCCCTTAAGCCAGCTGTCCTCCGTCAGAGTGGATTTGCATATTCAAAGCGAGTATCACTTAATCCTCAATCGCATCTACCAATCTCTGCGAAGTGCCGGCCATTTAGAGAGCTGTGCATATACCTCACAAACGTCTAAATAAGACTAGAGTGTGTTTTGGTCTTTCGGTTAGCCTTGGTCTCTCCCGGGGGGCGGTTGGTGGTCTTACTGTAAATTTTTATAATTTCGGGTTTGTTAGAATTTTAAGTATTAATTATTTTGTGAGCTTGAGAAGGGTGTGGGACAGCAGTACGGTCTTTCGTGAGTGTATAAGTTGCAGAATTTTAGAATATATATCTCTCTCTCTCTTCTTCTTCTTCTTCTTCTTCTTCAAATGAACTATAAGGTATAAATCCTGACCGGCTTCGTCTTCAATTAAGACATCTTCAAGACGGTTTTTCCCTTGTGCTCCATTTTTCTTTGTGGCACATCACCAGATTTACATCACAATATATCCATACGTATTATTTATGTTTATACAATATATATATATATATATATATATATATATATATATATATATATATATATATATATATTATGTATGTATGTATGTGTGTGTGTGGGGTGTGTTTGCATATATCTATTGCGTATACGTATTAGTTTATATATATACATATATATATATATATATATAAATATATATATATATATATATATATATTATATATGTGTGTGTGTGTGTGTGTGTGTGTGTGTGTGTGTGTGTGTGTGTGAGTGTGTGTGTGTGTTAAGACGTACGTAAACAAATTAAGTATAATAATTTTCTTCCTGTATACGAATATCCATCACGAGTGAACTACGGCTGATCACAGTTTTCTCTTTTAATGGCCACATAATGGCCAAACTTTATAGAGTTTTACGAGTGTTTTGTATCCCTCCAGATAATTTATTTTTAGAGGGTGATGTGTGTTTTCATCTTCCATTGTCTTAATGGTTTCTAGAAGCTGATCTGTTTAGGGTTACTAAGACTATATTATGCCTAATAAAAGAGCTTTTATGAAAAAGATTCACTACAGAATGTTCTGTCTGAAAGACCCTTCTTAATAGAATGAGGAAGGTGGTTTACAGATAACAAAAAAATTAAGCCTGAAAATACACTCATAAGTATCTTCAAATGCTTAGAAGTTTTTCCAGTTAGAATTATATCCTTTTGGCTAGAGATCTGACCACATGCAAATGAATATTTCAATATTCCTATAAATCAGTCTTGTAACTGGAATCCTTTCACATGCGTTAGATTTTATTATATATATAAACCCGAGAGTCTTTCCACATCTTCAAGAGCCTTCTGAATTATTTGCACTTCTTTATTATATTCTAGAACTCTTTCCACGATCTTAGAAGTCTATCCATATTGAAATGTACATATTCTCTATATCCTTGGAAATATTTCTATGTGACTAGGTAATTTCACACTTGCTTAAGACAAAAGTTTTTTTTTTATAATTTGAAGTCTTTTTACATATTAACAACACTTTCAGTTACTTGAACTTCTTTATTACATCCCTAGAAACCTTTCTGTATGGTTGAAATATTTTCCACATGCTCAGATGGCAAAAATTTTTTTACATACTTAGTAGTCGTTGTACACAGTAAAAAGTCTTTCCAGTTACACGAACGTCTTTACTATACATCTAACAATCTTTCTGCTTTCTTAGAATATCCTCTACATATTTGGAAGGTTTACGGAAACCCATGACAGACACACGTCTGTCTCTAAGTCACTCCATGTCCTAATTACTTATGCATTTTCATCCAGGTTAACGCAGACCTCGCAATTATATTTAGCACCCCCTCCCCCCATCCACATCCGCCTATTAAAACGTCTAAAACTTCGTTAGGTTCTGGCTGGGATTAGGTTATATACTTGCTCTCCGTGTTATACTCATCTCCGCTCCATCGTATTCGAGTTTCTGGTTCTGGACATTTCCGTAGGTTTATTCTGGTGAATACTGAATGATAATGACTGCATCCATGTTTGTAAGGAATTAGTGTTTTCAGTGTCTTGTCCGTGCTAATTTTTTTGCTTTTATATCTTTATGCAGTAAAGGCCTTTATAATTTTATTAGAGGGGTTTGGGTTTTGTGGATTGTGGGGTGAGGGTCTCTTCGGGATTCAGTGAATGAGCACTGAACGTAATCTTCATAATGAAAAAGAAAAAAAGAATAATGACAGTTCAGACCAAACAAGATTCCTCTTTAGGTGAGAAAAACCTTTTGGGAAATTGTAGGGATATTGATGATAAACTTGGTTATTTATATATTCGTTCACCTGTTTATATATTCGTTTATCAGTTTATTTATCTATGTGTCTACCTGTTTCTTTATTTATGCTTGTAAGTATAATTTCTACTCGTCCTGGAAATGTAATAAGAAAGATCTGCTTCAGACATAATTCCGTAGCACTTTTCATTCTTTTTAGGGAAAAAGGAGTAAAAATGAACTTGACTTCATCCCAACGAAACTTGTACTGTGCAAAGAAATTTGTAACGCCAAAAAAGACAAAATTGACACTTGAATTGAGGGTAATTATCTTTCTCAGTGAATACCTTCTGGCATCCTTCCTTATCTGGCATATTTAATGTCAGTCCAGGATTCCAGTCCTTTCATTCCGAAGTAATTTGATTTTCTTTTTCAGGAAGCTTCGTACAAAGATATCTTTATGGCCGTATCAACAAGGTGAAGGTTATATTATTTATTATAGAAATTGCAATCTAATTAGAGGTACTGTATTTCTATTCGAGTCTAGTACAGAATCATTCAATTTCTGTTCCTCGCGACGCCCCTGAATTATTCAAACAAAAGATAAAATAATTTTTTTTAAACGTTTAACTCGCTGGATAACTAAAGATAGGAAAAGGCAGGGAAAAACATCGTATCGGTAAATATTTAAACAAGTGGTGTCCCCTGTTGGCCAACAGTTGTAGTCGAATTTCAGTGCTACTTAGATAACCTCAGAAAGGATTCTACACAGTATGAGAAAATTATTTTGAAAATATAACCAAATGTCTGTCTGTTATAGAAGGAAACATTTTCGTTAATAACAATAATAAACATATAAGTAGAAAATATAGTATGAGAAATCGATCTTGATGTAGAAGCAAATATCAGTCCATATAGAGGGAGACATTTTCATTAACACTATAACTAAACAAGTAAAAAGTGCGGCACATCGTATAATCTATCTTTCGGGGGTCTCGGGATAATGCTGTATGAGCTGCGGCCCACGAAACTTTAACCAAGGCCCGGTGGTGGCTTGGCATTTATCGTTGCCAGACGCACGATCATGGGTGACTTTAACCTTAAATAGGATAAAAACTACTTAGGCTAGAGGGCGGCAATTTGGTATGTTTGATGATCGGAGGGATGGATGATCAACATACAAATTTGCAGCCGTTAAGCACCGGTAGTTTTTAAGATCCAAGGGTGGACAGGCAAAAGTGCGGACGGACAAACAAAGCCGGTACAATTTCAGAAGAGTAAAAGCGAAAATATACTCTGGTAAAAGAAAAAATAAACTATGTGAAATTAAACTTTCGTACTGGTAATCTCTTCGGAGATTAAGGCTTGGGGGGAAAAATATTTAAAAACGTTGAGCATCAAAGCCGAACCCTATTTAGCCACAAACTAATTTCTTCCCGGCCTGTTAAGGAGGCTCTAACGCAGAGCTCAAGGACTTTAAATGTATATATAATGCCTGGATGGTTATCTGGGAGGTAAAAAGTGACAGAGGAAGGGTAAAACTTGAGTGGATTATAATCCAGACGAGAGAAGGGTTCAGAATCAGATTAATATACTTTCCTACGATGCATAAGAGAGAGAGAGAGAGAGAGAGAGAGAGAGAGAGAGAGAGAGAGAGGATAACTGTGCGTAAATAGAAAAAATAAGAAGATACTGTACTCTTCGAATTTTTCAACATTTCATTGAAGGCAGTAAATAGAGGATAAGTATGCGAGACTAAGAAAAGAATTATTCCTAATTCTCTGACAACCTTTCTTACCTTTGGTCATATTTGGAAGTTTGCTAGTTTAATGATATTTTTAGTTAGGTCTTTATGAATTCTTTAATAATAATAATAATAATAATAATAATAATAATAATAATAATAATAATAATAATAATAATAATAATAATAATAATAATAATAAAAATAATAATAATAATGTGCTGAAACATTGCGCTTTCTCATTGAAATCAGATTCCCAATGGTACCTCCTATTAGCATGTGATAAGAGCTGACGCCTTATTAACATTCAAATAATTCTGATAATTGAATTTAAATGAACTAAGACGATCTACGTTTACATATCATGAATTCTTGATGTCACCGGATGTCCCCATATGCTGGGCTTCGTGGTATATTAATGTGAGTAAACTGGAGTTTAATTGCAATTTGGGGGCAGATTCATTACGATATTTTAAGTGAATTTCTGATTTATTTATTCCCTTTTTATATTTCTCAAACGTGGTTCTCTAAGTGAGTTTTGAAGAAATAAACAACCTTTCTCTTTTTTTATTATTTTTTTTAATAAACGATACTTCTTTTCGTATTTCCCTTTACCTTTTCTTACGTCTTTCTTGGGAAGCTTGTTTTTCAAGTCAGTGGCCCCTATTGTGGGCTTGTTCCTTATGAACAGGGATCATTCGAATATAATAATAATAATAATAATAACAATAATAATAATAATAATAATATAATAATAATAATAATAATAATAATAATAATAAGTAATAATGTTTTTGTATAAAAATACACAAACATGCAGTAAACGATAGACTAAATGTAAAGCTGTTACATAGTCTTACATAGTTTATTATGTAATTATGGATTTTTATTGCACGAACTGTTTATCATGAGATTGTGAATATCCCAGCAATAATAATAATACTACTAATAATAATAATAATAAAATTATAATCATCATCATCATCATCATCATAATATATGAACGATATATATTGCCTTAAACGATAACGATTAGCTTCACAGAAGTAAAACGCAATTAAATTCACCATTCAACGCCCCCCCCCCCCGCTACCCCCACCTCTAGAGGATGCCTCTAAGGAACGATTGCAAATGGGATTAGGCCTCGGTGCTAACCAGCTCGAATATGGAAATGCAATTAGGCCTGAGAGCTTCCTTTGCCCCAGGGATGATGAGTAGAGTCGGTTACACTACACGTGGCGCAAATCGCGAGGAAGGGCGTGAAAAAAGGCTGGTGTTAGTTTTTGGTTTTGCTTTGAATGAGAAATTCATGAAACGATTTCTTTCTGAAGGCTTGTTAGGTTGGTTGCAGTGTGTACACAAAATGACACAAAACCAGTGTTTACGCAAACACACCTATATATACAGTATAAATATACGTGTGTAATCATACATGCATACATAACACGCTTGAAACGGCGTATGTTGTATGCATATAAGTATTTTTACTTTCTTACATCAACTTTAGCTAAAAACATGCTATTTGTATACAATATACTAAGACAAGAGAAGATCCAAAAATATAAAGTAGATTCCTTTTATACAGTATAGATATACGTGTGTACTCATACATGAATACATAATACACGCTTCAAAGGGTCTAATTTCTATGCATATTCATGAGTATTTTTACTTTCTTACATCAACATTAACTAGAAATATCTTATTATACAGCATACTAATGCAAGAGAAGGTCCAAAAATATACAGTAGATTAGTTTTATACAGTATAAATATACTGTAATCATACATGGATACTACTACATACACGCTGGAAAGGGCGTATTTCTTATTCATATTCATCACTATTTTTCCTTTCTTACATCAACATTAACTAAAAATATGCTATTATACAATATATTAATACAAGAGATAAAAAAAATATACAGTATATTCGTTTTATACAGTATAATTATACATGTGTAATCATGCGTGGATACATAATACATACACGCTTGAAAGGGGGTAGTTTTTATGCATATTCATGAGTAGTTTTACTGTAATACAGCAGAATTAACTAAACATCTGCTATTATGCAATATACTAAAGCAAGAGAAGGTCCAAAAATATACACTAGATTCGTTTTATTCCCCATCATACATGTCTAAATATACATACATACATAACCGCTTGTATTGGCCTCGTTTTAACGTACATTTATGATTTTCTTACTTGCGTACGTCAAATATCCTAATAAAACGAAAAAAACAATAATAACCTTTACAAGCGAAGGCCTACAACCTACAGATTCATCAGTGTCCTCCTCACAACCCTCACAACCTCCTTCACCAGACGCTCATATCGGCGGTACACGCTTTCATCCGAAATTTTATAACCGCCGTGTGTTGCTCTCTCCTTCCAATAACTCATTACTACAAGGCCCTAGAGAGAGAGAGAGAGAGAGAGAGATAGTAGTCTGCATCCGAAATTAAGTTTTTCTTTGATGCTGTTTATCAGGTGAAATTGGGTACCGTCTCCTGAAGTAGGCTTCAAAGGGCAAATTCCCGTAGATCTGAGGCGCCCTCAGAAGTTCGTCCCGGTGGAAAAAAACTTTCGTAATTAAATGGTTTTGTGATGGAAATTCTCTCTCTCTCTTCTCTCTCTCTCTCTCTCTCTCTCTCTCTCTCTCTCTCTCTCTCTCTCTCGTTTGTGGTCGACTTGTGAAAATATTCATGTTTGTTTGGTTACTAGTTTGTGTTTAGTTTCGTTAATTTGCTATTTGTGGTTCTTGTTGTCTGTTCGGTGGAGGCTTGCTTTATGTACTTAATGTCTTTCTAGGCTTGGTCTATTTAAATAATTGCTCACGTGAAATATAATAATAATAATAATAAGCCATATTTATCCCTGTTTTTATTTTTTATGGGGATAACACAGACTCTCTGCTGATAATAATGAACGCTCCCCAACCCCCTACTATGTAACTGTTGGTAAATCTTATTATGCAGTCAACATAATAATAATAATAATAATAATTATAATGATAATAATAATAACAATAACAACAACAATAATAATAATAATAATAATAATAATAATAATAATAATAATAATAATATCCTGTTATATAGGGTATCTGCATGATTCAAGTTAATTTTATATTGTGGTCCCATTCTTCTGCTTAATTATTTTATCATTTACGTTAATATTGGATAGTAACAGGCCAATAGCGTATTTTGGTAGAGAAAAATGCAGCAGAAGCGTCTACGGCAGTATTAATTCTCTCAACAATAGATACTGTAGTAAAATATGAGGGAAAACTCGTAGAGCTCAAGATGCGGTAAACTCTACGGATTTGGTAACCCATATTTCACTACCTCCTCTGTTGCGCAAGGCATAAAAACTGCTGCACACACTCTTCTGGTGTATTTCGCCATACAAGGATGAACATTGTCCAACAATTGTCCAGGATTACTATATTATTATTGATATAATATATAAATAATAATAATAATAATAATAATAATAATAATAATAATAATAATAATAATAATAATAATAATAATAATAATAATAATAATTAATAATATAATAAGTGGCAGCCATCCTCTTTAACAGGACAAGTACATTAAAGCGTCTATTTCCTAATAATAGTAATATTGATAACATTCTCCCCTGAAAAACTCGTATTTACAAAAGCGTGCCAAGAGTTTCTTGCCACTCGAGATCAAATTACAAATTCGTATGTCGGGAATGTTTTGATAGTTCTCGTAAAGGGCCTGATATCACGCCCCAAAAATTCAAGGAGTCTCCCAACTCAAAACGAGAGAGAGAGAAAAAAAAAAAAAACATCCATCAAATTCTAAATTTTCAAAGTCCTCCAAAGTCCTTGACGTGCCTACAATGCGAAGGAAGGAAAAGTTTCGAGTTTAAAAATAATCACCATGATAATAATAATGAATAATAATAATAATAATAAAAAATAATAATAATAATAATAATAATAATAATAATAATAATAGCAACAACGAGGAGAGAGAATTTCGCCTCGAAGGAAAATTAAAAGTTTGCACAGGGCTTCTGCCTTCCCAAAGGAGGAGGAAGAAGAAGAAGATGAAGGAGAGAGAGAGAGAGAGAGAGAGAGAGAGAGAGAGAGAGAGAGAGAGAGAGAGAGAGAGGAGAGAGAAAAAAAGAGAGAAGAATGCAACGAAAAGGAGAGAGAGAGAGAGAGAGAGAGAGAGAGAGAGAGAGAGAGAGGAGAGAGAGAGAGAGAGAGGAAGGGGGTGGGGTGGGTGAGGGAAAGGTCTTCTCAAAGTTAGAAGAGCCGGGGGAAACTTTATTCGGGATGTTTTTAGTTCCAGCGGAGAATCTGCAGCAAGTAAATAGAATAGAAAATGTTTTGCCGAAACTACCTTTCAAACATTTGGCTTCGCCCCCGACCTTTCGCATTATTATTCGTTTTCTTTTCCTCCTTTTTTTTCTTTTTTAGTTCTCTCTCTCTCTTCTCTCTCTCTCCTCTCTCACCTCTCTCTCTCTACTCTCTCCTCTCTCTCTCTCTCTCCTTTGTTTACTCGGAAATGGGTTAAATGATTAGAAACTTTTTCGTTTTCAACATTTGGCCCCCGGATGATTATCCAACCATGTCTCCATTCAATCCTTTCATTGTTTATTGTTAGTGGTATATAAATTTCATTCAAGTTCCCCGAATTTCCAAGTCACATTTGTTATACATATTAACTTACCACTCAACAATTTGTGTTATTTATTATATTATTGTGTGTTGGGTTTAATAATTATACATATTGCCATAAATTTGTTGTTGCATATTTTGTGAGGTCCCCGGTTTCGAGTTTGCTAACTTAACTTTTGCTCGTAAGTTCTTCCCAAAATCTATAATAGAACCAACCGCCATTGCAAACCTGACCTTTTCGAAAATCATGAAGCCGTTCCTAAAGGAATATTAGTAATAATAATGATTAATTGTCTTTGCCCCCTTTTGAATCAGTTTGGCAATATAATAAATGGACTCGAGAAATCAAAAATGCCGCAAGGATTCCCGAAATTATTGGGCAATTGGTATCCGAGGAAGGGATTATTTCACCCTGTCTTTTGATGGCAAAGATCAAATGGCCATTGAAGAGGAAAGTGGACGGATGTTAACAAATTGTGGGTGGTTTGTGTGCGTGTGTAGTTGGTTTGGTTTTGTGTGTTGGGTTGTGTGTAAGAGAGAGAGAAGAAAGAGAGAAGAGAGAGAGAGGATGAGAGAGAGAAGAGGCCGGTGGAGAGGGAAGGAGGAGAGTTTTGGGTGGCGTGCGTGACGGGTCTGAATGAAGTGGTGGGATTGGGATACCGAATTAACATGGGGGTTGGGGAACCAACCTTTCTCTGTCCTGCCTGTTCTGGTTCCCTGGTCTCATGTATGGTAATGTATGTGGTATATATATATATATATTATATATATATATATATATATATATTATATATATATATTATCTATTTATTGTGTGTGTGTGTGTGTGTGTGTGTGTGTGTGTGCTCTTGTGGTGTTGTGTGTGTTGTGTTAGATTATGTATGTATGTACAGGAGGGAGAGAGGAAGAGAGTATAGCAAGAGTGTGTAATGGGGATATTTCATTTCTTAAGCCAAATTGGCAATTGCAACAGATAATTTATAATAAATAGTAAACCAGGTCAATAAAACTGCCTCTTCAGTCAGTTCGCTTTTCTTGCTTTATAATAAGCGTAGATATTTTAGAAAAATGAATTTATTTTATTTTAATTTTAAATAAATTTTAAAATTTTGCGCTCTCAGAGAAGCTTCCCTTTGCCAGAGAAGTAGAATTAAAAATCAAAACAGGACTTAGTAAAATAATTAAAAAACGTACTATTAGACTATCTTAACCTGCATTCTGTTTTTTCGCCTTCGATATTTGGCCGAAGCAAGCTTTGGATTTTTTAAAGGCAAATCCCAAATGTTTTTAGGTTGTCCCCCTGTATGACTCGTGGGAATTCTTTTCGTGTTCGGTAAAGATATATTCTTTCGAAACTTGACCCCAAAAATTTCCCCCCCAAAATTTTTTCCTTGGAAGAAATCTCACAAAGTATTTTTCTTTTTTGCTGGTGGTGTTTTTTTTTCCGGTCGTCGTAGGCTGAACGGAGTTTTGGTTGCTTTTTTGGATGTTCTTTTCGTTCAATTGTATGTGTACACATGGGAAAATTTATTTATTGATAGAAACGCGAATGTAGTAAAGTTATTATTATTATTATTATGATTATTAAGTTATTATTATTATTATTATTATTTTATTATTATTATTATTATTATTATTATTATTGATTATTAATTATTTTTAAAACAAAAAGCCTTTATGTTTTGGGTTTGTTAAGTTGTTTTTATTAGTTATTCTTTTTCAATACGCCTGTTTGTTTTATTATTTCATGTGCTGCTATTAGGACAATTCTGTATCCAGTTTGCTATGTTAAAACTAATTTTGATTTTAAGTTCAAATTTTCTCTTCATCTCTCTCTCTTCTCTCATCTCCTTCTATCTCCTCTCATCTATATTATATAAAAATATTAAATTAGATATATTATATATTATATAATATATCTAATATACATATATATATATATATAGAGAGAGAGAAGAGAGGAGAGAGACGAGGAGGAAGAGAAGGAGGACGAGAGAGAGAAGAGGAGAGAGGAGAAAAAGTACTTTGAAGATTTTCTCCACCAAGGAAGAAATTTTTGGGTCAGGTTTCAAGAATATATCTTAACGAACACGAATAAAGAATTCCCACGAGTCCACTGACAGGGGGGAAAAACAATCAAAATTGGATTTGCCTATCAAAAGCTTGCTTGGCAATATCGAAAGCGAACAGAAAACTGCAGGTTAGAATAGTATAAGTAAACGTTTAATTATTTACTAAGTCTGTTTTATGTTTTTAATTTTTTATTCTCTCTCTCCTCTCTTCTCCTCTCCTCGCTCTCTTCTCTCTCTCTCCTATATATATATATAGATATATATATATATATACATATATATATATATAGATTATATATAGATATAGTATATATATATTAATTATAGGAGAGAGGAGAGAGAGAGAAGAGAGAGAGAGCGAGAGATGAAGGAGAAGAGGGATAGAGAGATGGAGAGAGGAGAAGGCCTATTAGTTTACATAGCAAACTAATCACAGCACATGCATAAAAACACAGAATGCAAAATAACCAATAAAACAAACTTAAACAAACCAAGCAAAGCCTAAAACATAAATAAAAAAGCTTTTTATAGTCTGGGGACCCATTATTTCAGTGGCAAGAGAACATTTTAATCCCACGGTCGTTTTTGTTTGCATTATGAGGCCCAGTCAGCCCATCAACAAGTTACCTGGTGGCGGTTTGCTAAATGACTTTAACCATGGTTTCCCATGGCAAACCCAGTGGGGGAGGGGGAATGCATTTGAACGGTTTGAGCCCTGGCTTGCAAAATAGCTGCTTCGAGGTTTATTCTGTGACGTATGTATGGGTACATGCGTAATGTATATTTACCTCTGTGTGTGTATACATATAACTATGTATATTTACGCCGTAGGCATTACAAAAGGGTGTCTGCAGCGTCCATTCAACCCCTAAGATCCCCCCTCCCCCTCCTAAGTCCTTAACCTTATCCCTTCCGCCACTCCATTCCCACTTCCCTTTCTTATACATTTTCTGTCCCCAGGCACCTCTAACTGTTTAACTTTCTTAGTTGGCAAGCTTGTGGGGGTTTTCGTCCCAGTTCACCCTTTAGATTTTGTTGGTAAACACTTCATTATTTTCTGTGGACCGAACAAACAGGCAGATACAACAAAAAACGAAATAACAAACATTTATCGTCAGCTCTCAGGACAATTCAAACCGGGACAGAAGTTTAAATTTTAATTAAGCTGACGAGACGGATATTAAACGTTCCGGCCTTCAATGGAATCGAAGTGAAAGGGAAAATCTCATATAAGGTCAAGGCGAAAACAGCCGTTCCTTACAGTTCTACAGGGCCAGGGTAATACACCCGGTACCTCTAACATACCGTCCTCTCTCTATTCTCTCCCTCTCGTCTCTGAGATACATCCCTTTCCCCCCCTCTCTCTCTTCACTTCTCCTCCTCTCTCATTTGGTCCCCTTTTTTCCATTCCCTTTGATGCAGTGATATGCCTTTCCTTGGAGTAATTGGTGCGGCCTGATCGCTCTCGCCATTTCGTCTCTCTTCTCATCCTCTCTCTCTCTTCTTTCCATTCTGATTCTCTTTCTCTCTCTATTCTCGCTCGTCCAGTCCGTTTATCGCCCCTTCTTCCAACCCTCCATTTTTTACTCCCAAATGCCTTTGCTTCTCACCGTTGAACGGAGGATAAACGGTTGATCTTAGGGCAGAAACTGTGTGGTCAGGAGGATTCTTTCTTTGGTACGAGAGAGGAAAGATGGAGAAGAAAGAGGAGAGAGAGAAGAGAGAGGAGAGAGAAGAATATAAAGGTTTGGGTTACGAGAGAAATGCCATAATAGATTTGTTACAATGGACAAGCAATATAAGTATATGCCTTGGATAATGTGTATGTTTTCTCAGGAGAGAGAGAGAGAGAGAGAGAGAGGAGAGAGGAAGAGAGGAAAAGAGGAGAGAAAGGGGGAGGGGGGAACAAGGGGGGTGGGGGACAGGATGAGTTTCTCAAAAAACATAGGATTCATTACTTTCTCTCTTATGTTTGGTTTTAAATTATATTAAGACTGTTTCAGATAATGCCTTTAGTTTTCTACTAGTTTGTAAAACAGACAGACAAATATATATAGGTCACATGTTAAAGGAATAAATACCGAAGAAAGTGTTCGTCAGGCTTATGCAACAAAGTAAACCGGAATTTATAAATGAGTAAGAATATAGGTCAAATAGCATAATAAATACCAAATAATTCTGTGACGAAATGTATCATGAGATACGAAATAACATTATTATTATCATAAATGGTGTCAAATAACATTATTACTAGCCTATATAACGCTGAAAACTGTCGAAATGTACGAAGGCAATTTCTAAAACTGGCCCATGGACTGTGTCACGAAATAATATCACGGTGTCAAGAGTAACATTATTCTCGACAAAAAAACAAAACGTGGAAATGGACAGAGTCTATCTATCATAGCCCCACGAATCGCGAAATTAAATTGCACCGCAATTAATGGGGAGGGAGGTAAAGAAATGGGGCTGTATATTTTGGGGAGGAAATAACCGCACTCTCTAATGATGTTCATCTTTCTCTTGCCATCTGAGCAAGCGTCGACCTAGAATCGCCTCTTTCGACCAACAAAAGACGCGAGATAAAAACGTCTTTGGTTTGGTCAGTGTCCGTTTGTTTATTTCTCTCTTTCCATTCTTGTGGACGAGTGTTGTACCTATTCATGAGGACATTCGTCGCCCTTCATGGAGTAATGAATAAGGAGGGATTCGTTGAGCAGTGGCAATACTGAATGATCTTCTAGTAAATAACATAATTAAGATTTATGTGTATGGTGTATCTGTCTTTCTATCTATTTAGGTATCTATCTAAATTTATTTTATATATATATAGATATATACTATATATATATATATATATATAATATATATTATATATATATATTGTACATATATATGTATAAATATACAGTCCATTCTTTATTCTTTCTTTCTGGAGTAAAAAGAATTTCGCTTTCTATGTATATTTATTCAAAGAGAATGGACAATTTCAATAGTCTCTCATCTCTCTCGTCTCTCTCTCTCTCTCTCTCTCTCTCTCTCTCTCTCTCTCTACTCTCTCTCTCTCTCTTCTCACACACACACACACACACACGACACACACACACACACACAGCAGTCTTTATATATGAACATTTTACCATCTCTCGGAAATCATTAATTATATTACTAAAATTATAGTACCTGCAAGATAAGTCTATAAATTAAACGAGACAGGTAAAGAAAGGCCAGAACACAATGTTTACGGC
>NC_087216.1:22106119-22111781 GCF_015104395.2 Macrobrachium nipponense | reverse complement strand
AGGAAAAAGTGGATTTGCTCTCTTATCAGTCCGATCATTGTAGTCTTATCTGCCTTTCAACCCGGTAATTGTGACGTCAGATAGTGTGCGATCATTTAGTCAGTCAATTAACGTCTTCGTTGTAAGTGAATGTAGCTAACAGATTCTTTTCCACGCGTCGAAATGTTTTGTTGCAGAAGTGTTGTTTCCCTTTTTTTTTGTATCGTTTCAACTCATTACTGTTTTCTTTGAGAGCTCAGTCTGTTCCTCTTCGTGTATGTTTTTCGGTCTGTCTGTCTGTCTGTAACTCGCTTCTTCCACATAGTCACTTTCTAAACCATCTCTTCATCCTGTTCTGACGGAGACGGACAATCATGGCTTATCGGAATACCGCATCAAACGAAGACAAACAAGCCCATCTTTAACTGACGGACAGGAAATACGTCATTCCCGTCTATTCCCATTATCCTGCAAACTGCAATTCCTTGACAGTTTTTGACCATCATCCAGTATCGAGAGTTCCGCCGTCTCCCTCTGGGCAAAATACTGAGCGTCAAACTTGACAGGCGACGTTTGTCCCATTCTCTCGATTGCAAAACTTGGTCACGTCTTCTTCCGAGGAGTTTGTAGTGTCTTTTAGATGACTGCCATATTACTCTTCGGAGCAACTTTTGGCGTTGTTTGTGTGTTTGTGTGTGATACTTCTTCTGTGTTTTTCTCTTCCTGGTATGATGTCGTGGGGCTGCTAGAGTTTTTTCGTTTTTATATAGTCCAGGTGAAACGACCGGTTGGCGTCATATATTTCAGTCAAAAGTTTCAGAAAAAAAAAAGTGCGAAATGGAATACATTTTCATTTGGCTGTACTGTATAGTGAAGAAGAAAAAGAAGAAGAAGAAAGAGAAGAGGAGGAGGAGGAGGAGGAGGCATCACTGGACGTGATAATGTTTAACTTGGGTTCGGATTCCCCTATAACGAGTTTTCTTCATTCATTACCTATTAGGCATTAAAGATTGTAAACGCGAATGTGATTGTTAATTTTGGTGATTGTGTTTACATACATATGTATACATACTTATGTTTGTGTGTGTGTGTGTGTAAGCAAAAATGTAACAGTTATGCCTTCAAAATTGAGAAATTACTCAAAGCCAAGTTGACCCAGTGCATAATTTTCAGTTAACATTGCGTGAAACATTAATGAGTTCAGAGAAACATTTCACCACCAAACCTCAAAACGGGAACGTGACATTCAAGGCATCCCCCTCCTCCCCTGCTCATCCCCTCCCTCCATACTCACCCTTCACCCCCCACCATCCTCCTCCGAAATCGTCAGCAATGCATGTTCCCATTTCATATTCAATTACTTGGCCTAATCCCATGAAAGTTCTACGGATCCCTTTATGGAGACTGCTATTATGGAACTTGGCCCCTCCGTCGTTTCCTGAGCCTTGACCCTCCAGCTGTTATTGTCGCTAGATCTGTCTCAGATATTGTATATGTGAAGCCCAGTGAAATGGAAGTTGATTTAGTTATGACGTTTAAAAGGGTAAAAGGGGAAGGTGGGGGGAGGGGAAGAAATGTAATTAGTGGACATTAAAGGACCCGCTTCGGTTTACGATCAGTTGCATAAATTGCAACCCCTTTCGTTCCTTTTACTATACCTTCTTTCATATACTCTCTCTTCATCTTACTTTGCAACCTCTCCTAACACTTGATTCATAACGCAACTGCTTTGAGGTTTTCCTCCTGTTGCATATTTCAAAACTTTTACTGTCAATTTCCATTTCAGCCCTGAATGACCTCATAGGTCCCAGTGCTTGGCCTTTAGCCTAAATTCTATATTCAACCCAACTCAAACATTGTAATCTTCATTTACTTAGGGGAGTATTTACGTACAATCTATCCACTTGAAGGAAAAACTGAAGGGAAATGATAAAATAAAAGTTTAGTTCATCCTCCATAGAACCTTGATGAAAGATGATTAACAGTAAAATGATTAATTATGTATTAAACTGGTTCGTAAGGAGGACTATTTAGGAATAAAATGAAGGGATGACAAAATTAATCCAAAAGAAATTCTAAAAATGAAAACTTTGACAAGCAGACGATCTGAAAATGTAATATTGTGGCTTCCCTGTGAATGAGTTCAAGAAGCTATTGTATATCATTTAGAAGTTTGACATTCGATACATTCACTTGTACTCACTCTGTCACTCTATCTTGCTTCGTTGTGACCTACTGCCGCTCTCACCAGACCCCTAAAGTCTACGGTCAGTTCCAGTAAAGGTCGCGGGATCTTATGTTCCAAAGGCATTAGGTATAAATTGATAGACACTCAACCAAGGAGTGTATCCACAGGACTCTCTCTTTCATGAAGGAGTCTATTTGGTCAATAAAACCACGTTCCAGAGTCTTTGACTGATTTATGAAATTAGGACGGAAAGCGAAGTATTTAGGGGCCACTGTCTGCCAATTAGCGCTTAAGACACAATAAAATATAGAGTAGTTTGGCAGAAAGAAAAAAAAGAGATATATACATAAAATTAAGGAGATGAAGTACTAAGATTTAGAAGTGAAAGTAAAAAAAACAAATTATACTAAGAAGTAATAGTTAGAGGGGGTTGGACAGCAAGACTGAGGAAAGGAAGTGGGAACGAAGGTAAAGTAAAAGACTAAGAAGAAGTGTGTGCAGCTAGGAGACGAAGGGACGGCGCGAACAACGTTTATTAACGCCTACAGTGCACCATGCGAGGTGCACTGACGGCACTGCCTCGAGTCCCTAGTTAATAGTTCGCATTTTTTTCCCAGTAACAGACAGGTTAATCTCTGTCAGGACAGTAACTCAAAATCAAACGGATTTCGTAAATTCTTGAATGCCAAATGAGTCATTAGTATGCCATTGATTCGAAGCAATGTCCACATATCGCTGATCCGGAAGACACTTGAATATTCATGCTAATGAAAATAGCTCCATAAACATTAGGCTTGTGCCAGCTAATATCTTTTCGAAGCTGGAGGAGGTTGAGGACATTTGAATTTCATCCCATTATTGCAAAATGTAACGCGGGATCTGTTGACACAACCGAAATTAAACTGCCACTATTTTCTTATTTGTATGCAGTAGACTCTCTGTGAAATATGAACATGATATTATTTTAGCTCATTTGTATAACAGCCTTACGGTTCGTGGAAGTTTGTCAGTGAACTTAAGTTACAGAAATCAGAAATTCTGATCCCGTTATTTTTCGAGGAAAATTCAGGAATAAAAAATAACAACTTTGTGTGACTGGAAACATTTGTTAACGAATAGACATTCTTTTTTAATTACCACAAAAACCCAAGTTGGTAACAATTCTCGTATTTATCTATTAATATTTATTAATCTGAGCTGTCGCACTAACTGTGCGTGCCCAGGCGTGCTCATATATACACAGACAAACCCACACACACACACACACACACACACATAATTAATGGTGGAGGACATATTTTGATATTTAAGATCCTTATTATTTAGGAATGGCAAGATTGTATAAAGTAGATATATATATATATGTATATATGTGTATATATATATATATATATATATATATATATATATATATATATATATATATAAAGAGAGAGAGAGAGAGGTTACATAGAACTTTTTACTTTAACATACCAATACCAATGTTAGAGAGAGAGAGAGAGAGAGAGAGAGAGAGAGAGAGAGAGAGAGAGAGAGAGAGAGAGAGGAAATAAAAGTGGTGGGCGTCAGACTCTACACCAAAGGCTAAGATCTGGGGCTCTCAAACACCCCCCTCCCCCCCCCCCACCCCCCCCCCCCCCTGAAAAAAAAGAAGAGATATATACTGACTGACTCTGAGGAAACTCGACCCAAGTTACCGGCCATAGGAGAATAGAGAGGTGTCCCCTTATGGCCCGCCAAGGAGGGAATAGAGAGGTGTCCCTTAATGGCCCAGGAGAATAGAGAGGTGTTCCCAATTATTGGGCCCCGACCCATTGGATTCCTAAATTATAGGGTTTAGGAAAAGTAAACAAAAACAGCTCCCTTGATGGAGGGACGTCCTTCGGGGTTATTCGGTTGGCAGTCCCAGTAAATTGGTCTCCCTGCCGTTTTCGAACCTCCTGATCAAAAAGGATTGGGATAAGGAAGAATGAAGTACTTTTGGGAATTTTCGGAATGTTTCTGATTCCTTTCGATTCCTAATTATTCAGATTCGGTGGGTTAAACTCGAAATCTAGTGACCTCTGCGTTGGCCCAAATTCAGGGGTGGTGCCCCCACCCCCACCCCCCAAAAAAGAACTGAGCATGAAAAGATAGGTTTATTAACTACGATTTTTTTTTTTTTTTTTTTTTTTTTTTTTAGATAATTTGAATTTTTTCGTTTCCCGGTCTTGCAAAATTAAGTGAATTCAACTCAACCCTGCCTACAGAATGATACTGACATCTATCACCATTCGGACTATTATGGCAGACAGGTAGACATTAGACGAATAGACGTGTTTTCTAACTTCCATACAATAAATAGAGCTCTCTCTCTCTCTCTCTCTCTCTCTCTCTCTCTCTCTCTCTCTCTCTCTCTCTCTCGGTTATCAAGGTGTATGATTTCCATCTCAATAACTGCAAAATAATGTTCTTTTTCTCCCCCACATTTGTTATTTACCTTTATTTCCATTTTTAAAAATTTGTCTCTCGCCATCAAAGACTTTTTGGCGCTGGTCAAAACGGAAAGCGATACGTCTCTCCCGTATTTACTCAGTATATACATCTAACCAGCCGAAATTTTGAAGAGTAAGAAGAAAAGAAGAAGAAGAAGAGTCAGACCTGGAAGGGAAAGGGAGGAAGCAAGGGAACTTCCTCGTGTTTGTATTTTCCCCCGACTCGAAGTGAATATTGGCAGCCATCTGTTGTCGAGAGCCAGTCGGGCGGAAATTTTACAAGAAGCTGCTCTTCCCATCACCCGGGGCTTCTTCGGATGGGAGATTTTTCATCCATCTCTCTCTCTCTCTCTCTCTCTCTCTCTCTCTCTCTCTCTCTCTCTCTCTCTCTCTCTTTTACACACACTTCTAATCCTCTGTCTAAATTGGAGAACTGCATCTTTGCTGGATTTTTTACTTTTATTTTCTGCTGTTTACATTATTTTTCATGGAAATTTACAAACATTTGCCAACATAATCACTGGTAAAGACACAGTAATCAAGACATTATTGAACTCTAATTAGATTTTTTTCTTCATATCAATAACTGCATCATGTCCCAGTAATATGATACTAAGAAGTACACCTTTTAGCTTGAAGAGCAACAAGAACGATTGCCCACTCGGCTACAATGGTGAGGATGGGGATATTCCAGCTCTCGTTAAGGTATCTAAATGCTGCAGGTATATGTGGATGTATGAGCTGCAAAAGACTTTCGTCCTTCCCGTGGCCACGTCGGCAACGGATCTAATTCTGATGACCCGGGATGCGGGTTCGGACCCTGCTACTGGACGTCAGAATTGCTTCGTATTTCTTGCATTTGGATGTCAGGCTTTGCAGTAACAAACGTAACCAGAAGGTGTGAAAGTTTCGAAGAAAAGCTATGAGGGCATAGTGTTTATTACAATTACCTACACACACACACACATATATGTATATGTGTGTGAGAGTGTGTTTGTGTGTGCGCGCGCGCTTATGTAAT
>NC_087216.1:22093619-22101119 GCF_015104395.2 Macrobrachium nipponense | reverse complement strand
ACTTGAAAGCATCGCACCCTGACCCTCCATCGCAAATGAAACTGACGAACGAGAGACGATTCAAGACCCTTTATACAGTTCACTTAAGACCCTCTAACGTGACTCGAATTCCCTACCACCAATGCACTTAGGGCTGAGAGGGCGGCGGCCGGCCCAAGTATTCTATAACATATACTCCCTGATGCAAAATTGTATTGCTGCGGTAAGTTCCCTCACATTTTATTGCAAGTGTTCTAAATGTTGCAAATGTGCACTTTCGTGGATATGAGTTTTGGTGGGTTCGAGAGAGCAAATGGCGGTCGAAAACGAGTAGCAAATATTGTGGTTATGTCAGTTTGTTTCTGTGGAGTTATGTTTTATTACATTACAATATATTTATATATAATCTATATATATATATAATATATATATATATATATATATATCTATATATATATATATATATATGTCACGTATGTTGTCTTTCCCTTTCAAACCATCCCCCTGTTAAGAGAGTCATTTTGTTTCTCTGAAGTTATGTTGTTTTATTCCAATATATATATATATATATATATATATATATATATATATATATATATATATATATATATGTAAAATATGTCTACTGTCACGTATAATGTCTTTCCCTGGATCTACCCCTCCCCCTTCTCCCTTTCACCTCCTCCTCCTCCTTCTCTCTCTCTCTCTCTCTCTCTCTCTCTCTCTCTCTCTCTCTCTCTCTCTCTCCGGTGGTCCGAAATTCGATTCTCGGCCCGGCCAACGCGGAATCAGAGGAATTTATTTCTGGTGATAGAAATTCATTTCTCTACATAATGTGGTTCGGATCCCACAGTAAGCTGTAGGTCCCGTTGCTAGGTGACCAACTGGCTCCTAGCCACGTAAAAATATCTAATCCTTCGGGCCAGCCCTAGGAGAGTTGTTCACCAGCTCAGTGGTCTGGTTAAACTAATATATACTTAACTTTCTCTCTCTCTCTCTCTCTCTTTAGATGATGGTTTAATTGGTCTAAAGCAACTTGAATTCCCAGAACGTGAACTGAGCTGAGTTACAGAAGTTGCAAAACCTCATTCGGAATCTGAACATTTGGATATTCTGACAAAGAGAAAAGTCAATAAATAGGGAAACACCGATTTTAGACTGAGTATTAGAAATATTAATAGCAGAAAGATGAAGAAATATGGAGTGACTGGAGAAGAACTTGGCTCAAATAAGCCATTAATAAAAGGTCGAGAAATCTGAATAAGTTACCATTAACAATGACAGATGTACAATAAATAAGTATACAGAAAAAGGGAATCTATATGCAGGAACTTTGCCTAAGAGCCATATGCAAGACGCTGTCAAATGCCTTAGGGATATCGATATCCAGGACTGAAGTTTCTCCTGCTGATTGCGGAGAGAATATTACCAAACCGTATCAGTATCATGGGAAGATGAGTTCCCCGTAGATCTATCCTTTATTATTATTATTATTATTTTTATTATTATTATTATTATTATTATTATTATTATTATTATTATTATTATTGATATGGATGAAATTGCGTCGCACAGAAACAACTGGATATCAGAAATATCATATACACTGTTTGTTCGGATTTATTCATCCATGAATAGTAAAAGTAATAATAAAAATTAAAAAGGAAAAATTGCCCTTTTTCCTACACAGATGACACAAGTGAAAATGATCTCACGTTCGAAAATTGAAACTAATCTGTTATACTTTTAAATGTTCCATTTCATCCAAAATGGTGGTAACATGTTTTTAATTGTAGTGGCTGTCATAATAGCGATATATTGTTGACTGTCTTCGCTTCTTTATTTTGGTTGTCTTTCTTCGTTTTTTTCTTTATATTGGTTGGCTTTCTTCACTTTTTTTATTTTGGTTGACTTTCTTCATTTTCTTCTTTATAATGGTTGGCTTTCTTCACTTTTTCCTTTATTTTGGCCGACTTTCTTCGTTTTCTTCTTTATAATGGTTGACTTTCTTCACTTTTCTTTATATTGGCAGAGTTTCTTCGCTTTATTCTTTATTTTGACTGACTTTCTTCGCTTATTCTTTATTTTTGGTTGACTTTCTTCGCTTTATTTTAGTTGACTCTACGCTTCCGTCTTTATTTTTGGTTGACTCTCTTCGCTTTCTTCTCTTTTGTTTGACTCTCTTCTTTACTTTGGTTGACTTTCTCCCTTTCTTCTTTATTTGGTTTGACTTTCTTCGCTTTCTTCTTTATTTTGGTTGACTTTCTTAGCTTTCTTCTCTTTTGTTTGACTTTCTTTTTTATTTCGGTGACCTTTCTCGCTTTCTTTATTTTAGTTGACTTACTTCATTTCCACAGCTCCTTTTTTCGGAAATGCTCGTCCCTTGTTCCAACATTCCACCCCCCACCCGCTCCCCCTTTGCTAAAGTCATTACCTTCAGATCCCAGTCTTTGATTAAATGAAAGCTACTCTTTCTCGGTAACCTTTGTCCTGAAGCTTCTTCAGTTGTGTGGGTTTGTGAATAACTTTTTTGTAGTTGAGTTTTTCAACCTGGGTTTTCACTTTTCCCACTGTTTATGTTCTCTACGTACGACCATTAACTTTTTTCAGTTTTTTCTCACAAAAAGAGAACAGCAGCGTATCATGTTCTGTGATAGTGCGGTCTTCTAAAAATAACTAAAAATAACGTTTCTTTTTTTCAATGGCAGTTTACGTTTATGCATTTTTTTTTTTTTTTTTTTTTTATGTAGATCGACCTTTATACATTTTTTGGAGGTGATTTCTGAGCATATGCATGTTCTGGTTGTGTATGTGTGTGTGTGTTTTTGTTTTATTTTTTTAAGAGTATTTTCTACCTAACACTCTTTTTGCAATAATTTTTTTTTTTTGCAACTTTACTGTCACGAAACTTTATTTTATATAAAATTAAAAATATTATTATATTATTATTATTATTATTATTATTATTATTATTATTATTATTATTATTATTATTATTATTATTATTATTATTATTCGAACATCAACAACAGAATTACCTAGTTGGGCTGTTGAGCGCTTCCTTCATTTGCGTTCAGATGCTTACTTCGACGGATTTTTATAGTCATAATGTTCACTTGACTGAAGATGAACCTAGCAATAAATTATTCATTAAAGGCCTTATACGCACATGCGATATTATTGTGGACCTGCAACCATTGTCATCAATTTTGACACGGAATTTTGTACCCATTATTATTATTATTATTATTATTATTATTATTATTATTATTATTATTATTATTATTATTATTATTATTATTATTATTATTATCATGCCCCTCAGGTCTTTTAGTTGTAATACTTGCTGAGGACATTAGTCTTCTTTTCCAATATTGACATGAAGCGTTTATATGATTTTTTTATTTATTTACTCGTATTTGACTCATATATTTCTCAATTCAATTATTTTCTCACAGTGATTACTTACTGTTCAGAATATTTTTTTTTCTCTTTGGCGTCAGGTATATTTTTCCAGTTTCTGCTGATGTTTTTCATAATCTTCCTCTCGTTTTTCCTACCATTTTTCAACATTTCCTATTTTTCCTGTAATTATTCCTTCTTGTTTTACAATAATTTGTCCTGTTTTACTCTTGTTTTTCCCTGTAAGTTTTCATTTTTTTCCTCTTCCTCTTGTTTTTCATTAATTTTTCTTTATTTTTCTCGTTATATTTCTTTATTTTCCTCTTGTTTTTCACGTAAGTTTTCTTTATTTTCCTCTTTTTTTCCTGTAAGTTTTTCTTACTTTCCTCTTGTTTTCCCGTAGTTTTTCTTCATTTTCGTCTTGTTATATCTAACGTTTTCTTTATTTTCCTCTTGTTTTTCATGTAAGTTTTTCTTATTTTCCTGTTCATTTCCCGTAGTTATTCTGCATTTCCGTCTTGTTTTATATAACGTTTTCTTTATTTTCCTCTTGTTTTTCCTACGTTGTTATTTATTTTCCCCTTGTTTTTCATGTAATTATTCCTGTTTTCCCAACAATTATCTTCTTTCATATTTTGCTTCTTCGTACTCGGCGACAAACTCGCTATTTCATGAGCAATTTTTTTTTCATAGTAAATTTTTTGGTGCTGGACAATTTTTCGCATTTTTCTTCTCTCACGCTAGTTTTCCTTTCACAGTCAACTTTTATTTCTATTTTTATCTCTTTTGCTGTCTTTTTTTTCCGTGGAACCCTACGTTTTGTTTAGAGCTTTCGTTTTTTGTTTGTTAATTTTTTACTTCGTTTCTTTTAAATAATTTTATTCAATATTCCGGTTTTTACTTGTTCGACGTCTTCACTCTAAAGTCGCGTCAATATCATGATCTAAGGGACTCTCTCTCTCTCTCTCTCTCTCTCTCTCTCTCTCTCTCTCTCTCTCTCTCTCTCTCTCTCGGGTCCTTTTTCCATTTATCCTCATATCACAGTTTTATTTCTGGACATCTTTTTACTGTGATTCTAACAGCGATGAAATATGAATTTGAGTACTGTAAGTCTCTCTTTAAGGAAATGAGTAAACATTTTTATTCATTTTCTTAATGTCTTACTTTATAATGATTTTATTTTACTTGCACGTATATACAGAACAAATGGCATTTTTCCATTGTCATTTCTTCTTATCTTTCATTTTTATCTCTAGTCTGTAAAGCAGTGTTCCTTACAGGGGACTTCTGTTATGCAGAGGTTTATTTTTATTAATCTGTATGGTAGTGTTATTATTATTATTATTTCTTGTCACTTACCCGTCATGTCCCTGTCACTTAGCTTTCACTTCCCATCACTTCCTGTCACTTCTCATAGTTTTCTGTCACTTCCTGTCATGTACTATCACTTCCTGTCATATCCTGTCACTAGCCGTCATGTCCTGTCCCTTCCCATCACTTCCTGTCACTTCCTGGCGTTCTGGAGCTGAATATTTTAACGTTCAGTCAAAGAAATAGAAGAAGAAGATGAAGGAGGGTGGGAAAGAGAAAATATTTTGTAAAGGGACTCTCTGGGTGGACGAGAGAAAGGGGGGGAGGGGGATGGGAGCGAGAAGGAGGGAGCCAGAAGTCTCCAAATGGAGAAAGCCGAAGGAGTATTGTTGGTGCTCTCTCTCTCTCTCTCTCTCTCTCTCTCTCTCTCTCTCTCTCATCATACACATACTCTCTCTCTCTCTCTCTCTCTCTCTCTCTCTCTCTCTCTCTCTCTCTCTATATATATATATATATATATATATATATATATATATATATATATATATATATATAGATGCTTAATCTATCTCTCCCTTTATATGTTTCTCTCTCTCTCTCGCCTCTCTCTCTCTCTCTCTCTTTATATATATATATATATATATATATAATATATATATAAATATATATATATATATATATATATCTGCTTAATCTATCTTCCTCTAGATGGCTTTGCTCTCTCTCTCTCTCTCTCTCTCTCTCTCTCTCTCTCTCTCTCTCTCACACACACACAGGCGCGCGCGCGCGTGCGCTATTGAAATTTGAAGAAAAAATAAAGGAAAAAGACCAAAACATTACTTGTGATAAAGTAATATAAAATGCTCAGTTTACCAACAATTCACTCATAACAGGAGATCGAAACACGACATCCACAAAATAACATAAAGAAAAAAAATGATTGAGAGAAACGTAACGATTTCATCTGGCGTCGCATCTTGCAAGAAGCAAGACGCAGAGAGTGAGTCGTCGCTGACCCCTCGGCCTGATAGACCTTGCATGAGGCAGCGGGGAGACTCAAAGGTCAAACCAGGGGACTGAAGATGTCTCGACCTTAAAGCTCTACTGGCCAATCCCGAGGTCCGGGGTCGGGTCGAATCGGTGATTCGAAACGAGAGAGAGAGAGAGAGAGAGAGAGAGAGGAGAGAGAGAGAGAGAGAGAGTGAGAAACTTATGTAAAGAACGGAAAGATGTATTGCTAAGTCTTCCAGAGTCAGTACAGAAATTATATTGTTAGATATTCGGGTTGAAGGGGACAGAGACAGAGAGAGAACTTATATGGAGGAGATATAGGTGAACTGAAAAGCGATACAGACTATTCAGAAAGTATATAGTATATATTTGAATGGAAGAGAGAGAGAGAGAGAGAGAGAGAGAGAGAGAGAGAGAGAGAACGCCACGATCTAAAAGGCAGCTAGCCCAGGAAGATGTAGGAGGGCCAAGTGGGAGCTACATTAAGGTTTTTTTTTTCATCTTTTTTTTCACGAATGGCTGAAGGCCATTAGACTTTTAACCGCGTCTTGTGGACCGGAGGTCGACGAAGGGAGAAGTTTTTACGAAATTCTCCATTAAGGGCGATTGTTATGTTTGCTTTGATGGCTCGAGTCTATTCTCTACACGGCGATGACAGTCCTGAGTGCCTAATTGAGGAGGCTTTTGTGATTCGAAGATTAAAATCTAATTTCTTGGTTTTAATATAATTTCGGATGTAAAGGATTCATATGTGCTAACCTGGGTTGTTTCGCTTCTGATAATAATAAATAGTAATAATAATTTTGCAAGGGCTCCATTTTTTTTTTTTTGCTTCATTATGATGATGATGATAATATAATAATAATGATAATTTTACAAGGGCTCCATTTTTGTGCTTCATGATAATAATAATAATAATAATAATAATAATTTTACAAAGGTTCTATTTTTTGTTTTCCTTATAATAATAAAATAATAATATAATAATAATAATAATAATATAATATAATAATAATATAATAATGAATAATAAAAAGACTAATAATATCAATAACAATAATAATGATAATAATAATAATAATTTTACTCTTATTTTTGAGAGACACAAGTATATCTCGAAAGTTATTGGAGTTACTCTTCTAATCATCAACACTTCTTCAATTAATTATCAAGCTTATCATCAAATATTTTACCCTAATGAACGCCCAGAGATTCCATTCAAAGTCTGAACTTTCATCCTTGCTTTTTTCCCCTGAGTGATGCGAATCTGCAGAGATGTGATTAATTTAGGTAATTGCAAAAATTCATCTTTTTTATGGTGAAAAACTTATTTATTATGAGAAATCCAATATCGGTTATGCTGTTCAAACAGAAAAAGTTTTTGCTAATGGATTCCAGGCATTATTTGATATCATTCCTCGATTGGTCATAATATCGGATGTCTTTTTTTTTTTTTTTTTTTTTTTTTTTGTCTATGGATAAAAAATTTATCATTAAGTTAATGCCTAAGTTGCACAATTCTTAGGGTGGTTCTGCTCATGTCATGAACATGTCGGTGACTTATTGCATGCGCATCACAAATAGGTTGAATACAAGTAAACAAGTTATTGGCCATCACAACTAGTGCTCTATGCAGTTACCCAGCATTTACCAAAATTTTTTTTATCTATATTCGGTCGTTGACACGTCGTTAACTTGTTGTGATATGTATACGATAAGTTGCCGATATGCAACATACAGTATAACTTGTCTTAAGCACAGGCTACTTATACATATCACAAACTTGTTGAAAACAAG
>NC_087216.1:22083619-22086119 GCF_015104395.2 Macrobrachium nipponense | reverse complement strand
GGTAAAGCAATGTTACACTGGCCGTTTTTAAAAAAAAATGAGAGATTGCACCTCAGCGGCGTGATCGGTATGGTCTTGGCCTGCCACCTCGGTGGCCGCGACATATATTCTCGGGCATTCCACTGAGGTGTGAGAGCTGTGTATTTCTGGTGATAGAAGTTCACTCTCGACGTGGTTCGGAAGTCACGTAAAGCCGTTGGACCCGTTGCTGAATAACCACTGGTTCCATGCATCGTAAAAACACCATACAAACAAATAAACAAACAATAAGAGATGAGAGGCGAAAGAAGCATGCTCGTTTATTCAGAGGTGAAATGATGATCCACGCAGCACTACGGATTAATGAAAGCCTGACGAATGCATCGGCAAGGCACAGGGGGCGGAAGACGAGCATCCGCAACAACACAGACAAGCAAAGGACGAATTAGCTTCTTCCATGCAAACATGGACGTCTCAGTGCTCATGGAAGTCGATACACGCATGACCCGAAAGGCATATATATTTCCCCCCTCAGGAGGAAATAGGTATATTTCCCCTTTCAAGAGGAGGAAGATATATTTCCCCTTTAAGGAGGAGTAAGGAATATTTCCCCCCTCAGGAGGAGATAGGTATATTTCCCCCCCTCAGGAGGAGAAAGATGTCCCCCCCCAGGAGGAGATAGTAGTTTCCCCCCTTAAGAGGAGAAAGGTATATTTCCTCCCTTAGTAGGGAGATAGGTATCCCCCCCCCCCTCCCCCCCCCCCAGGAGGAGATAGTAGTTTCCCCCCTCAAGAGGAGAAAGGTATATTTCTCCCCACGGAAGGAGATAGTTGTTTCCCCTCAGGAGGAGATATGTATGTTTCCTCCCTCAGGAGGACATAGGTACATAGGCATATTTCCCCCCTCAGGAGGAGGAAGCAGGACAACCGCCCCAGACCGAATACGAGGGAAACAGAACTTCGTTAAGGAAGGGCAAGGAGGAGAAGAAGAAGCTTTCGATCAATATACTACGGCCCCCCCCCTCCTCCCCCCCCCCCCGACGTCGAACGATACATTTCCCACTCAATGAGACTCAGAGAGTGAGGGCACCTCACCTCACCTCCCTCACCTCCTTCCCTCCCTCCCTCTGAAGGGAAATGTGGAGAGAGGTATGGTTAAAAAAAAAAAAAAGGTAAACAAAGAGAAGGAGGTCATGAGACGAGCGAATAAAATCCTTTTGACTTTCCCATTTCGACCCCCTCCCCCCCCAACTCCCCCCAACTCCCCCACTCCCCCATGAGGACGAAGAGGCACCTGTTGTTGTGGCCTGCTGCCGTTGTCATGATGATGATGATGATGATGATGATAGTGATGGCGGATGCCCTAACTCCCCGGATGAATGTGGAGAAGGAGGAACTGTTGGGGGGGGGGGGGGGGATGAGGTAGTGGAAGGGGAGGAGGTCCTAGCGCGCTTGTGTGCGTGTGTATATGTGTGTGTGGGAGCGAGAGAGAGGAGAGACCTAAAGATGAACTGCTACAGGTGGATCTCTCTTCTCTCTCTCTCTCTCTCTCTCTCTCTCTTACCTCGGCAGCTTCCCCATTAAATCCAGCGCTTGGAGGAGGAGGAGGCGGAGGAGGAGGCGGAGGAGGAGGAGGCGGAGGAGGAGGCGGAGGAGGAAAAAAAAACAAATTCATGCATACCTTCCTCCACCATTCCTTTCCTCCTCCTCCTCCTTCGTTCGTGAGGTAGAAGTAGTCTGTCTCATTCTTGTCGATATACTTCGTTTTGTCTGTTTGTATGTTGATATGTGCGATTGCCATTATGCTTTGATATCATTATACATAAATAATGATATGAATATATGTTACATGCGTTTGTGAGTGTAAGTATATACATGTACGCACACCACACACATACACATACACACACACATTTGTGTGTGTGTGAGAGAGAGAGAGAGAGAGAGAGAGAGAGAGAGAGAGAGATGTGAAAAGTAAATGTCACGCACAAGCAGCGCCTTATGCCCCAAATTGAAAGGAGACACTCACAAAAAAGAAAAGAAAAAACGCTCTTCCTCATTGTGCTGGAGACATCTCCCGTGCAACTGGATACCAAAACTTCTTGTAAATATAATGAAGGTTGTATATAAATATAATGAAGGTTGTATAAATATAATGAAGGATGTATATAAATATAATGAAGGTTGTATGCGTATAATGAAGGTTGGTTGAATATAATGAAGGTTGGATGAATATAATGAAGGTTGTATAATGTAATAAAAGTTATAGGAGTATAATAAAGGATGTATATAAATATAATGAAGGTTGTATGAATATAATGAAGGTTGTATCAATATAATGGTAAGAGGAACGCCATATTTAAATAAGGTTATCAGCCCTCAAATATATAATACTTATAAAATAGTATATATAATATTGTCTAATATATTACTACGCAGTTTACAGAGGGCAATCAATCAATGATCGAATTAATTTACACCTTTTTTTTTATATTGTTTAAGACAAACGATAAGTTGTTGGA
>NC_087216.1:22071119-22076119 GCF_015104395.2 Macrobrachium nipponense | reverse complement strand
AAATAAATAAGAGTAAAAGGAAAATTGGACGGAAAAGGCGAGAAATACTTCATCGCCCCCGAAAACATTTCGGCCCGAAGGATATGGAGTTTCCAGCGGAAACCTTTTACAAAATTTTCCCTCCAATTTCAAGTCAGAATGACGGAGAGGCAGATATTCCATTTTGCTTGAACTCTCTCTCTCTCTCTCTCTCTCTCTCTCTCTCTCTCTCTCTCTCTCTCTCTCTCTCGAGCATCGAATTCTGTACCCCGATAGTCTCTAGGTTGTAGTGGGTTTCTGTTGGGTGTGAAGAGAGAGAGAGAGAGAGAGAGAGAGAGAGAGAGAGAAGAGAGAGAGAGAGAGATTAAGTGATCATTTTTACCTGAAGTTTAATATCATTACGTCATTGTAAAAATAGGAGGACATCGACGAAGTAATCTCTCTCTCTCTCTCTCTCTCTCTCTCTCTCTCTCTCTCTCTCTCTCTCGTCACACCCAGCAGATATTCATTACAACCTGGAGGAGACTATCGGGTACTTAATCCACGGGGAGAGAGAGAGAGAGAGAGAGAGAGAGAGAGAGAGAGAGAGAGAGATGTTATCAGATAAAACGGTCATGTTTCCATGAACCTTATTATGAGGACCTCGACGAAAGTAATTCTTATCCTACTAATATGAAACCATTCATTAGTTGGCAATCCCCCCCCCCTCTCTCTCTCTCTCTCTCTCTCTCTCTCTCTCTCTCTCTCTCTCTCTCTCTCTCTCTGTATGAATTCACTCTCCCTGCCCATACAAAAGATATACCTGCAGCTAATGTGTTTTTAATTATGAAATAACATTGTGAAAATAAAGCCATTGGTTTGAAAACTTGAATATTTTTGTTTAAATTCTCCAAGTTTGGTAATACTTGTTCTTGCTATGTATTTTTGTCGTTTCTTAAATTGATTTCCCAGTATTATCGCGTGTTTATTCTTGACTAAGCAAGTCATTCCGTTTAGAGTTCTTTGTGAATATAACGCCTATACCTCTTGAACTCGGTTATGACATTGGTTGACAACCCAGTTCGCTCTCAGTGCCAATAATTTATTTTTAAAGGTGAGGTTTCTATCGACTGCAGCATACCAGACGTTGGGTCGGATTATTATTATTATTATTATTATTATTATTATTATTATTATTATTATTATTAATTATTATTATTATCGTTGTTGTTGTTGTTCAGAAGATGAACCCCATTCATATGGAACTAGACCCAGGGGCCACTGATTTGCAATCCAAGTTCAAGAGAATAGTGTGTTTATTCGAAAGAAGTAACGGGAGTTAATAGGTAATAAAAAGCAAATTAACAAATTAACAAACCAGTTGACAAAAAATAGACGTAAATGATTAAAGTACAACGAGAATTGTTTGAGGTTCCAATTACCCAGTCTAGAATGCAGTAAAATGTCCAGGACGATCTTTGCTTTCATGTTTCTCATTAAAAAGACTATATGACCCTCTCTCTCTCTCTCTCTCTCTCTCTCTCTCTCTCTCTCTCTCTCTCTCTCTCTCCTGCATTTCGTCCTTTGACTTACTGACGGCAAACTGCGTCAGGATAATAACCACCCCCCCTTCCCAAAACACGTATGCTAACGATGCGAATTTGAAACGTGGCATGCCATTACCGTGGAGTTCACCATGAACCTGATGCAACATCGACTATGTACCCCGAGCGAGAGAAGACATCCTGGTCCAGATATACAAGCATGAATATTTCGTGGACATTGACACGGACGGGCCTTTGCATACTTAAAAGGGAGGGTCTAGTCCTTTTGCACTATGCAGCGGATGAGACGCGGCCATAGCGCATGCGCGGCAAGGCGTTTGCACCGCCTGTTTCATAACGGTTTAAAATGGTAATGGTGTCTTTTCAAGAGTCGTGTATTCGCGTTTTGCTTTTGTTGATGTAATGCTGTTTAATTATTTATTTGTTTAGTCACTTTTATATTTAGTTATTTATGTGTTTTGTGTTTATTTTTCTTATATATATATATATATATATATATATATATATATATATATATACATATATAATATGTTTATATAGTAAATATATATATAATATATATATGTATGTATATACTACATACATACATACATACACACACACACACACACACATATATATATATATATATATATAGATATATATATATGTATTTTATATATATATATATTATATATATATATGGCATACAATCCCAAACACTCACAAATACAAACACACTCAACCACGCACGCCCCATTAGAACGGAGACACGATCCCATAACCGAACTCCATAAGTGGTGCAAACACGTGCAATTGCAGACATGCAAACACTGTCTCATAAATACACAATCCTTCATATAAAATCTCTCTCTCTCTCTCTCTCTCTCTCTCTCTCTCTCTCTCCATTCCATCAACGAAGCCTGACAGCTCTGCCTGATAAATTCTGCTCCCACTGACATATCCAATTTTCCTTATGGTATCACTCGGCAGTTGGTATTATTGTCGGGGTAGGGTTGGGGATGGGGGCGGAGTTCCCATTTGGTATTGCCTTCGACTATCTGCGATAACTCAGAATAGCCCGAGATGTGTCCGAGACCGTTTCCAGCTGTCTTGGGGACCCGTGTTTTTATTTTGGAGTGCTTTCCAGTGCATATTTATGATGTTAGAAGATTGTTTGTCAATAAATGATATCGATCATTATCACTTTATTTAATTTTATTGTTAGTAAGATCATATCGATATAATTACATATTTATTTTTCCCCCGTGTTCCTTTGAAATATAAAGTTATGTACGTTATGAGCAAGGATAAACGTTGAAAACCTTAGGATCGTTAATGTTATTATGTGGCTGTAATGTGGTGAAGTTAAATGCATTACCATATAGTTCAAATGTTTTGGGAGATAAAAAAAAATGGGCTACATTTTGTTGTAGGTATGTCAGGTAAACCAATGCAAAAATACAATTGATCAGTTATTGCACTGAATCGTTAGCAAACTCGGAATTGTCATGATTAATTTTATCTAAGAAGATGATGTTCAATTTAACTGCCTCTGGCAATGAACGTTTCCCAGTGGGTACTACTTTGTAATTACTTTGTACCCGAAAAGACACATATGAATTTTGTAAGTAACGGTTTTTATTATTTTTAACGTCATTGTTTCTTATAACTTGTAAAAATTTGAGATCATTTGATGAAATATCTGTTTGGATTTGAGAGTATTTTAATAATCCAATAAGGATACCCACTGGCTCTTTAACCTTTATATATGTAAATGGCTGTGCCAAAAATTTTATAATTTAATCTAATCCATATATGTAAATGCATACACACACAGATATGTGTGTGTATGGTACATAGCCTCCATAAGTCCTTTACACTCCTGTGCAATCTATGATGAAAAATCTTGAAAAGCACGATAATGACTTTAATTAAACCAAAGGAACTGAATAATGTAATAACAATAATACTTTCCTTTCCTCCATGTCTTCGTTTCCACATGTGTGATTCTCATTTCCTCCACATAACTCATTTTCATTAGTACCACATACCTCATTCTTAATGCAGTCACACATTCTCATTAGCGCCACATATGTCATTCTCATTCCCGTCACATGAATAGCCAATGACCAACTTTTGTGAAGCAATACTCAACCAGGTCTTCAGTTCCAGTGAGCTGAGTTACGTAGCCTATTGTAAGCTAATCTGCTTAATCCAGATTTTGTTTTCTTAACTATTCGCTTCTTCCAGGGGGTCTGGAAAATCTCGAAACGTTGTTTTCAGAGGATTACAAAGAGGGTTTTTTTTCAAAATAATTAAAACCTCGTCTTTTACCTATGAAAAGATATATATGAAAGGCTCAGTATTATTTCTCTCTCTCTCTCTCTCTCTCTCTCTCTCTCTCTCTCTCTCTCTCTCTCTCAAGATTTCTTCTTTTTAAAAAATGCAAGATATGCTTCGAGGTCATATGTGGAGGATTTGAGAATTCTCTGTTGCCCAAAAACTCCATGTGAGATCGAAATTTCCAGAAAGCCATTTTTTTTCAAACAAATATGAATAAAAAATACATAGAAACAAAATCAAAACTAAAAGATAAAGTTACTGAAGGTAAATAAAAAAGGGTAAACAATATCGAAATATAAGAGGTCAAAATTATCGAAAATAAGAATCCCAGAGGCCAGACGGCCACCAGGGTCCACCACCCACCCACTCCTTCCAACCGTTTATGCAGATACGGTCATCTTTGCCGGCCCCTACAAATGCATACAAAGTGCCCCCTTCTCCGGTTTCTCTAAACATTAGGAGAAGAGACCAAGGCAGTGAGAGGGTTTGCTGTCCAGAAAGACTGCGAAATGGAGATGAGGAATGCTTTGCTGGATCGGCTGAAACGAGACAAAATATTTCACTGTGTTACCACGTCGATTTCTTGGAAGTATACTATTTTTGTTTTTTAAAAAGCTTTTTATCGATGATTAGATATATATATTTTTTAAGCTACAATACTTTTTATAAATATTTGAGCGCCTGTTTCTTAAAACTATAATTGTCTGGTGAAGGAATTCAATTTCTTGGAAATATACTATTTTTTGTTCTTTTAAAAGCTTTTATCGAGTTTTACATGTGCATTTTTAAGCTCCGATACTTTTCTAAATATGTTAGTGCCTGTTTCTTAAAACCATTATTGTCTGTTTGGGGGGCGGGTTCGATTTCCTGGAAATATACTATTTTTTTAAAGGTTTTATCGCTTTTTACATGTGCATTTTTAAGCTCCAATTCTTTTATAAATATATGAATGCCTGTTTTTTAAAACTATCATTTTCTGGGGGAGGGGGGTGTTCGATTTCTTGGAAATATATTTTTTTTGGTTTTTAAAAAGCTTTTTATCGATATTTAGATATGTATTTTTTAAGCTCCAATACTTTTATAAATATTTGAGCGCCTGTTTCTTAAAACTATACTTTTCTGGGGAGGGGGGTGTTCGATTTCTTCGAAATA
>NC_087216.1:22041119-22056119 GCF_015104395.2 Macrobrachium nipponense | reverse complement strand
ATATATTATATATATTGTTATGGGCGACACAAACTCAGAAACTCAACTTTAAACTTTATTCCGTTAACAGTAGTAGTAGTAGTAGTAGTAGTAGTAGTAGTAGTAGTAGTAGTAGTAGGTTAATTCCTGAAAGGAATTATTGCAAACTTTAAATACATTATTAAATAACCCATAATATTCAATAAGTCATAACGGTGACATAATGTACCTTAATACATCTTGCAACAGCTAATTAACCATATACTTTTCTAAAACAAGACACTTTTTTCCCATTGCCACTTTTACAAAAACCTCCTTTTTGACTATATCACATTTATCATATTTATAGGACAATCAAATGTTAAATGTCACAAATAAACCAATTTACGCCTTTTAACGCTTGAATGAATAAGACATATAAAGCAAATATATATATATAAGTTAGTCAAAAAACTTACATCTGTGTGCCCAAAATGAATCCTTTGAATTACGAAATATATACAACTGTACTCCTTGAAGACCTGCTTGAACTGCCAAAGAGACTTCATAATTTTAGGAAGTGAGATGAAATCGTAATTTGTTTACACTTCTCAACTCTTTAACTACCACTTACAAAAGTAACGACATTGTTTTTCCAACTAGATGGGTTTGTGTTTCTGCATTAACATATATATATATATATATATATATATATATATATATATATATATTATAATAGTTATTCTGAAATCTGTTGCACTAAGCAATGACTTGGATAATAGATGGTCAATCGACAGCGGTAGGTTGCAGCCATAAATCAGAAAAAAATCGCGAAAAAATCAAATGTTTGCAATATAATATCATACTTAGATACGAGAGGCCTACACGATGTAACCCTTACTTCCCCCCGGACTGGAACCATTTATTTAAAGTCCCTTTTGGCTTTAATTAGCTTTATCTTAGTGCTGACTTTACGCCCTACATCTGTGAACTTTGCTACCCTCATGCACGGATTCAGGAAAGGAAGACAGCTCCAGCTGTTGAGGTAAACGGGAAACAGATCTCCTAATGAAGGTGAATAATAGTGACTCATTATGGCTAAAGTAATTAACGCAATTCGACTCTCAAGTCTCAACCGCTGATGGCCTCATTAAAGCCTGGGTCATTAACTAGCAGATTGATGTTTGTAGCGCTATCAGCTTCCAATAGTTAAGAATCTCGATTGCTATAAGGTAGAGATTCGCGTTTCTTAAATTATCATGAATATTTTGCCCCTTTTTTTTCCTTTCAATATTATTTGTACATTGCATTGGTAAGGAGCCATGAAAAGAACTAAATTGCAAAACAAATGTATACCTGATCTTGAGTTAATTTTCAAGGTCACAAAAAATAACTGAATTATTGCATTGGATAACGTTTTTGTCATTCGACTTAAGTGTAAACGTTATCAGTTTAAAGGTGCATCATTAGTGTTTAAAAAATAATACGTGATTTGAAGGATATTTCAGTAAGTGGTGCATTTTGGGCTCCCAGTATCAAAAGCAAAACTGTAAATTGTTCATTTAGCCAAAAATGACTAAGAAAAAAATCAGAGGCTTCAGAAATAGATATGTTTATAAACCTTGTTTTAGAAAATGTTGATTGAACGACCTGTGTGATAACCATGATAACCATTGTTTACACTAATTTTGGTACTTTATTATTATTATTATTATTATTATTATTATTATTATTATTATTATTATTATTATTGTTGTTGTTGTTGTTGTTGTTGTTGTTTTTATTATTGCCATTATATATATATATATATATATATATATATATATATATATATATATATATATATATATATATATATATATATATGAATAATTCTTAAATTCCCCACCTCTCTCTCTCTCTCTCTCTCTCTCTCTCTCTCGTCTCTCTCCCTCTCTCTCTCGTCTCTCTCCCTCTCTCCATTCGTCTCTGCATCCCCCAACGTCCCCAGACCTCTCGTGTATAAAAGGAGTGAAGGAGAAAACTTGCCGTGAGAGGAAAAAACACTAGGCACTAATGATGACAGTTTTGGGGCTTCCATTCATAGACATTAAATCCTGGTTGGGCTGCGGCTTTCTCCCATCAAGGACTTCATGTGCGGGAGGCCCATCGTGAGACGGGGCCGGAAAATAAAATAATTCGCCCGAGAAAAGAACACTGCAGGCGGGGGAAGGGTAAAGGATTTATTAGACGCTTAATGATGGGACGCGAGGCTGTCATTATCCGACTAATTAATATTTTGATTGATAGGTGATTATGGTGAACGATGATGGTAATGATGAAAAAATAACATTTCAGTATAAAGTGTTGTCTTATCTGTAGTTTGCATAGGATTTGAACTATAGTCTCTCTCTCTCTCTCTCTCTCTCTCTCTCTCTCTCTCTCTCTCTCTCTCTCTCTCATCTATATCTATATATATATATATATATATATATATATATATATATATATATATATATGTATATATATATATATATATATATATATATATATATATATATATATATATATAATGCGCTTGTGCCTTGTGCACGTAAACTTTTAAATGGATAAAAAAAAATAGCTGTATGGATAAATTTATAGATTGATCTGAAACGCAATTATGATCCCCGGCAATTAATTTCGCGTTCCAAAACTGAAAATATTACTACCTGTATGACGTCATCGCGGCCCCGTATTGCTCCATAATTGGTCGACGCTTTATTGCATTTTTTTATTTAATGCGATCCCTACGTGATCGCTTTTGGCTGGTCTCTTCACTTGTGACGGGAGTTGGGAATTTGCGCGAGATGAGAATTGTCGCTTCGACGGCGGTAGATGATTGATTCGGTCGCTCGTCGAAATTTATAGCAGATGTTGGTGTAGTGTTTCTCAGTTTGAAATCGTCCCATCCGTTGTTTTGTCGTCTGTTGTTGATGTTGTAATGGCAAAACATTTATCATAGATTAATTACAATTAATCGCTTGTCGGAATTCGTGGTGAATATTGTTGTATTCATTCTCGGTGTAAAATCGGGCACTCAGCTGGTTTGTTGTTGTTATTGTTGATGATGTTGTTTAATTGTTTGTTTTTGTTGTCAGATAGCAAAACACTCATCGTTGATTAATTTTCGTCTCTGGTTAAGTTTCATAGAAAATAACCTTCTATTGTTTTTGTTTTGAAATCGGACACAACCTAGTACGTAGTTGTAGTAGTGGTACTATTAGAACTTATAATCACACACACAACCAGTTGTTATTTGTTGTTGCTGTATTAATAGCAAAACATTCATCGTAGATTAATTATTCTCTCCTGTCGAGTTTCGTAGTAGACGACGTTGTATTGTTTCCCTTTTTAAAACCGCTATAACCTGTTGTCGTAGTTGTTGTAGTAGTGATTAATAGTAGTAGTCTCAGGAGTACTATAGTAGATTCACATCAACCATGCATTTGATGTCTAGGCTAGTCCCTTACGACGCCCCTGATTGGCTGTTGATAAGCCAATCACAGGACTGGAAACTTTCAGTCTCTCTCGAGAGTTCACATAGGCAGGATGTATGTTCCACCTTTCCTGAGGGATACTTTTGAATGACATATCTCTCAGGAGAGGTGGAATATAGATCCTACTCATGTGAACTCTTGAGAGAGACTGAGAGTTTCCAGCCCTGTGGCTGGCTTATCAACAGCCAATCAGTAACGTCGTAAGGGACTGGCCTAGACATCAAATGCACGGTTGATGTGAAACTACTATAGAGCTTATTATAATCAGTTCCTATTATGATTAATATTCGTAGAATAATCCTCTCGTAATAAGCATCGGCTCATCCGTTCTTCTTCTGTGTAGAATTTCATATAGATAGGATTTTATATGACTGAAAGTAAGACTTCTGATTAAAAATCGTCTACAATTGCAGTTTTATTTATAATATTCTAATGTTTTCACGTATTCGAATCCTGTTTCCTTTTTTGCCCATTCTTTTTACAATAGAGAGACTTTTTAAACTTTTTATTTTCAGTGATACTGTTACCATTATTTATCCATTTTGTACCATTATCCGATAAATAGCAATGGTACAGAGATATCAGAAAATGATGCATTTAATTAGTGTGAATTTCCTTTGAAAGAATTGTCCCAAAAGCCTCACAGAAGCCACGAATGATAATAATAGCTGTGTTTTATATTAAATTGAGAATAGTATGATACTCTGGGAAATTAAAATCTTCTTCTTCTTCTTCTTCTTCTTCTTCTTCTTCTTCTTCTTCTTCTACACACGAAAGAAAACGGCTCAGAAAAAACGATCTGTCAATTCTTTGTTTCTTCCCCTTCATTTATACCTCCTCAGCTGACGCCGCTGCAACGGATCCGCGACTTTTAGCGGAAAATTCCGCGTTATTCCGCGCTCCTGGAATAATAGGATTCCAGATTCCCGCCAAGGGAGATTAGGCCACGGAGAGCTTTGCCATTCACAAGATCTATTTATACTTTGCCTATTCACTATCCTTTTGTTCAGAGGAACGCTCGGGGATTCTGCATTTTTTTGGTGGGGGGGTGGGGGGGGGGCCGCTTGCCTCGGGTAGCGCTTTCTTGAGTTTGACTCTGTGTGTGTGAGACTGTTTTGGTTTGTAAAGTTTTTATTTTATTTTATTTTATGTTATTGAGAATCTGTATGTTATCGCAATAGCATGTTGACAATATTTCCATTGTTTCGTTTTGTAGTTTCTTTTAGACTGTAACAAAGTAGGGAGAAAAAAGATTTAACTGGTTTCGTTTTATGAGATCCAGACTGTCTATCAAAGAACTGTGTCACTTGCTTCCATTCAGCACTTAAGACACTGGGAGAACTAGAGTGGCTGTAATAATGCATAAATATACCTAGACAATAATGGATATGAAGTACAATGATATAAAGGAAGGAGGAACTGGGAAAAAATCCTTAATTGCAATATGAAGTAATAGTTACGAGAGAGGCTGAACAGCAAGACCAAAGAAAAGAAACGGGGATGGAGGTAACGTAAAATGCTAAACAGCGGGTGGAGGTAGGGGCGGAAGAGACATGGAGAAGAGAAAGTGAACTGAATGAAAGTATATGTAAAGGAGGAAGTTGTCGAAGTTAGTGAGGAAGGGGTCTTCCTCGTTCCTCTTCAACGGCTGTTTCTATGACATTTGTATTTCAATTCTCTCAACGTTATGGACTTCTACACAATCGTGTTTAGTTAGCCTTGTACTGCTCATATTATGACCATTAATGGCTAATAAGATTTGAAAAAAAAATAGCTCTGCAACTCCATCCATTTGCTATACCTCCTTTCATGTTCTCTTTCTTCCATCTTACTTTCCAGCCTCTCCTAACAATTGTTCCATAGTGCAACTACTACTTTTCCCCACTACTACACTTTTAAAACCTTTTTACTTTCAGTTTCTCTTTCAGGGATGAGTGACGTCATATGTCATACCACTTAGCCTTTGGCGTAGATTTGAGAATCTTGTCTATATTCTACATCACGTTGTTAATTTACTAATAGAAGTTGTATATGCGAGTTCAGGCGTCGGCAAACTGAGACAGATTGTGTATTTTGTATTTGTGCTCAAGTGAGAAACAAACTTCATTTAGTTACGGTTATGGTGAAAACAATATGCCAGTTCATAGCCCTGACTTTTTTAATGGATTTTGGTTTTACACAGTAATCCCCCTCGTTATGAAATCAATTCTCTCTTTTTATTCAAGAGGCTGAAAAATGCTCCCAAATTAAATTCCATCCGTTGGTGATTATAGACTCGCTTGCTCTTAATATGCTGGTGAATTGCTGTGCATTACAGTAACGCGCGTTGCATGCATAGCAAACGCGTCAGTGCAGAGCAAGTGCTTGCATAAGCTAATCTGAAAAGTACTGTAGGTGACGCTAAATCTATGGCAGCATTCGCTCTCTAATTCGCAAATAGTTTGTCAAGAAAAACTGACAAACAAACAATTTCAATATGTAAGTTATGTATTCAAATCAATGAATAAATTACTGAAAGGATTATCAAAACTCTACATATGACATTATATAAATAATGTATAGAATTTGCTAATTAACGAATACATCAGCATGATCGTGGCTATCATTATCATCAACATCTTCATCACTGGATGGCTGCTGTATCAGTCACATTATCAGTATTATCAACATTATCACACTGGGTTTGACGTCTTATAAATAACAGTATCGTCATCAGTATCATTACTTAAGGAGGGTCGACGAATGTCTTCTTGTTAATAATATCGGTATCATCATTATTATCATCATCATAACTCCAGGCTTGTCGTCCTATAAACAGGCCAGTATTATTATTATTATTATCACTCGGGGGTTGTCTTGCTATAAACAATATCAGTATCATTCAGCATCATCATCAGTCGAAGTTCGTCTTCCTGTAATTAATGTTGGTATCATCAATTCAGGAAAGATACGACATTTGTGTTTTCTTATCCACATAATCATTATCATCACCTTACCATGATTATTATCCTTATCATCATTCATTATAATCATTCATCATCACTATAAACATCATCACTTTATAAACAATGCCAGTATCATCATCATAATAATTGCTGGAGGAAAGAGTCGACAATTTGTGTCTTCTCATCTACATATTAATTATCATCACCATACCATCATCATTATCATTATAATTATTCATCATCACTCAAGGTTAGTCTTATTATAAACAATGCTAGTATCATCATCATAATCATCACTGGAGGAAAGAGTCAACAATTTGTGTCTTCTCATCTAACATATTCATTATCATCACCATACCATCATCATTATCATTATAATCATCCTCACTCAAGGTTAGTCTTATTTTAAGAACAATGCCAGTATCATCGTCATTATTATCACCGGAGGAAAGAGTCGACAGTTTCTGTCTCCTTATCTAATATTTCGTATATCCATCAGTGATTAGCATCCATCCCATTTATTTATTATTTTCCCCATCCATCATCATTAATTTCATCATCATTAATCATCATCATTTCCATCACAAATCAAGGTTTAGTCTTATTTAATAAACAACATCATCATAATCAGCCATTCCAATCATCAATCTCCATTCAATCACAATCAAGGGTTAGTCCCCTTATTAATAAACAATCATCTTCATAAAATCCCAGGCAAAACTGGGGAGGAGGAGGGAAAACAACGAAAAACATTTGTGTCTTCTTTATCCAATATTCCATTATCAATCACCATACCCATTTTATCACTATTCAGTTTATCGTTCAAATCCATTCCTATTTATCATCGGAGAAGAGAAGATACGACCATTTTTTGGTGGTCCTTCTTATCCACATA
Organism: Macrobrachium nipponense; assembly: GCF_015104395.2. Classification (NCBI taxonomy): domain Eukaryota; kingdom Metazoa; phylum Arthropoda; class Malacostraca; order Decapoda; family Palaemonidae; genus Macrobrachium; species Macrobrachium nipponense. The sequence goes on along the minus strand of NC_087216.1, from coordinate 22,048,803 downwards.
ACTCCCATTATCCAAATCCACAAACCATACCCCATTTACATTCAATTTCATGTTATTCATTATTGCATTAGCAAACAAATCATTCATCATCCATTGGGGAGGGAGAGAGAACTTGACCCAATTTGGGTTAATCGTTATCCCACCATAGCCCCAATTAATCAAATCACTATACCATTATCATTATCATTATCATTATTCATTATTCATTATTCATTATCATCATCATCATCCTCATCATTCATCATCACTGGAGGAGAGAGACGACTGTAACCCGTCCGAATTCTCCCACAGTTCGAACAACTTCCCTTTAAGCTTCAATATCGAGAAATGTTCTGGAGAATTTTAGACTCCTGGGCTTTTAAATAAAGAGGGAAAAGAAATGTAGATGTTCTTATGCTGTGTATAAATGTGGAAATGTGGGTGTTTGGACTTTTGTGTTTGTGTGTGTGTGCTCATGTGTTTAAGTGAGGCGATATCTAATTACGTCATACAAACACACAACCATATATATATATATATATATAATATATATATATATATATATATATATATATATATATGTGTTGTGTGTGTATATATATATATATATATATATATATATATATATATATATATATAGAGAGAGACCTTACCTTACCTTACAGACCTTACATCTTGTTCGGGTTGCCCCAGGTCCCTCAGTGTGAGGCACCTCTAATGTCTACCAGAGAGTTGCTAGTACATCTTCCGGTATATTTTGCATCTTCCAATCTTGGATGGTCTGGGATGCAGTTTAGATATTTGTCGAGCTTATTCTTAAACACATCTACGCTCACTCCTGATATATTCCTCAGATGAGCTGGCAACGCATTGAATAGACGCTGCATTATCGATGCTGGTGCGTAGTGGATTAATGTCCTGTGTGCTTTCCTTATTTTTTCCTGGTATAGTTTTGGGCACTATTAATCTACCTCTGCTTGCTCTTTCTGATATTTTTAGTTCCATGATATTTTCTGCTATTCCTTCTATCTGTTTCCATGCCTGAATTATCATGTAGCGTTCTCTTCTCTTTCTAGACTATATAATTTTAAGAATTGTAGTCTTTCCCAGTAGTCTAGGTCCTTAACTTCTTCTATTCTAGCTGTAAAGGACCTTTGTACACCTCCTCTATTTGTGCAATATCCTTTTGATAGTGTAGGTACCATATCATATTGCAATATTCAAGTGGACTACGAACATATGTTTTATAAAGCATAATCATGTGTTCAGCTTTTCTTGTTTTGAAGTGCCGTAACAACATTCCCATTTTTGCTTTACATTTTGCCAACAGAGTTGCTATTTGATCATTGCATAACATGTTCCTATTCATCATCACACCAAGGTCTTTAACTGCTTCCTTATTTGTGATGGTCTCATTATTAGGTCCCTTATATGCATATAGCTTTCTTTCTCTGTCTCCATAATTTATTGATTCAAATTTATCAGAGTTAAATACCATCCTATTTACCTCTGCCCAATCATATACTTTGTTAAGGTCTCTTTGTAGAGCGTTCCTATCTTCATCACAAGTAATTTCTCTACTTATTCTTGTGTCATCTGCGAAACTACTCACTACCGAATCCTTAACATTATTGTCTATGTCTTCAATCATAATAACAAACAGTATTGCAGCTAACACCGTACCTTGCGGCACACCGGATATTACCTTGGCTTCATCCGATTTCTCGTCGTTTGCAATAACTATCTGTTTTTCTGTTGTGTAAAAATTCTTTTAACCATCTTCCTACTTTATCCACGATATTGTGTTTTCTAATTTTCTTCGCTAATATATTATGGTCTACTTTATCAAAAGCTTTTGCAAAGTCTAAATAAACCACATCTGTTTCATTTCCGCTTTTCATATTTTTGAATATGTTCTCACGGTGGACTAACAGTTGGGTTTGTGTACTTTTTCCGGGTACGAAACCATGTTGACCTTTATTAAACAAATTATTTTTTATTAAATGTTTCATAATATTTTTCTTCATTACCCTTTCATACACTTTCATAATATGTGATGTTAGACTTCAACAGGCCCTATAAATTACTTGCCTCTAGTCTTGATCCACTTTTGAAAGTAGGGGTAATATATGCTAATTTGTGCTCATCATAAATCTTGCCTGTATCTACACTTTGTCTTAATAATATTGCAAGTGGCTTTGCGATAGAATGAACTACTTTCTTTAACAAAATAGCAGGAATTCCATCAGGCCCTGCAGCAGCTCCATTTTTAATTTCATAATAGCCTGCACAATATCAGCTTCATTAATATCTATGTCAGCTAAATATTCACTATTTTCCATCCCTTACTTCTATATCATTATCTTCATTATCTATTCTAGGGGTGAATTCTCTCTTATATCGTTCTGCCAGTATGTTGCAAATTTCCTTTTTTTTCATTCGTTAATCTCCCTTCAATTCTCAGAGGGCCTATTTCTATTCTTCTTTTATTCATCTTCTTCGCATATGAGTATAATAGTTTGGGGTTTTGCTTGATATTTAATAGGGTTTTTTCTTCCAAGTCCCGTTTTTCATTTTCTTTTGATTGTATAATCTTTTGTTCTGCATTTTCTATCTTACTTTTTAGTTCTATAACTTTCCATGCATTTTTTTTTTCTTTTGCAAGACCTTTTTCCACTTTCTGATTTTCTGGAACAAGATCCTTCTGTCTCTTGGTATGCATGAATGATGTTTACTTTTCTTCTTCGGTATATATTTTTCCACTATTTTCTCCAATATTTTATATAATATCTCCGTATTTACCCTTATGTCATCACTTACGAAAATGTTATCCCAATCTTTGTTTAATTCTTCATTAATTTCTGACCATTTTATATTTTTACTGTAGAAGTTGTATTTTCCATATCCTTCCCACTTTTTTTTTCTTGCACAATCTCGATTTTCACTTGCTTTGGAAATGAAACTGGTTTAATTCTATGACATTATGGTCTGAAATACTCGCATTATAAACTATTATTTCTTTAACATAATTCATCTCGTTCACAAATACTAGGTCTAAAGTATTTTCCTTTCTTGTTGGCAGGTGATTTATTTGTTGAATGTTGTATTCTAGTAGCATATCTAATAGCTTTTCAAATTGCCTCTTATCTTCTGCACTACTATTACTCTCTTTTTTATATGTATAAGTACTACCACAATCTCCTATTCGTTCTTTCCATTCTACGAAAGGAAAGTTGAAGTCACCAGATAGGAGAATAGTCCAGTCCTTGTGATTTCTACATATATCATCCAATTTTTCAATTATTAAGTCAAACTCTTTAGTATTAGGAGGTCTATATATTACTATGTTCATCAATTTTTCAGATTCAAATTCTACCGCTATTAGTTCACATTCTGATTGTTACTATATTTCTCATATATTTTTCCTTGTTTTTTGTCTTTCCCATATATTGCGGTTCCCCCTTGATTCCTGTTTTTTCTATCTGATCTATAAGTTTGGAACCCTTTTATTTGATCATCATTCCCAGTCTCTTGGGAATACCAGGTTTCACTTATATTCATTATATCTATTTTCTTTTCATTTTGGGTTAGTTCTTCTAAAGTACTCTATTTTACTCGTAACTAAACCCTGCGCATTCATCACTATGATGGTTTGCGTGTTTTTCTCCTTCATTTAAATACTGGTAGTAATAAGGATTTTCCATGTCTCTTTTCCTGTTCTGGTATGTTGTTCTTTTTTTCATTTCCAGAAATTCTGACATTAAAAAATCCAACTTTTCCATAATATTTGATCTTCCTTCATCATAATTATTCATTTTGTGTCTGAATCTGCAATTTTCTCCGTTTCTGCAATATCCTCTTGCATAATAAATACAGTTATTATCTCTTGAGTAGAATTTCGGAGCTGATGCTTTGAAATTTTTTGCTGACACCTCTGCATATCTCATTGGTGGTTTGCTTTTCTCTCTTACCTGATATTCTTGATTTCTCTCTTTATTTGTTTCTTTCTTATTTTGGATTTTATTACTTGGTTGGTTATTTATTTGATTATGATTCATGGCTACAGGGTGCATATATTTGCATTTTTTGTCGAACTTACATCCTTTTCCTTCTTTTAGGTTTTTACATATTTTTGGATGCAGATCTCTGCAATCATCCCCATATCCATCTAAGTATGCACATTTACCATATATTTCATAGTTTTGACATATCTTAGGATGTTTGTAGTAACATCTTTCTCCAAATCTGCAATTCCCTCTTTTCAAAAGGTTGCAGATTTTGTCTTTCTTGTCTATTTTTTCCTCTTTCCCGTCATTGTATAGATTCTGGGTAGAGCCTCTTCGGGATTTGCTTTTCTGTTGTCATATCGTAATTTATTTCTTCGTAGGTATGCTGCTTTATTGCCTCATATGTAGTATCAATGAGTATCTCTGCATCCATACTTTTATCTTGTTCTTTGTTTTCCTTATTTTTTTCTGTCATTTCATTTTTGTTTACTTCTCTTCCGTTTTCCTCTTCTTCTTCTTCTTCTTCCTCTTCCTCTTCTTCTTCATCCTCAACTATTTGTACATTCAATCTTGATTTAATAACATTGTCTATCCATGATAGACATGTTGAACAAAAAAATTCTTGTATCTTTTCTCAAATCTTGTATTACCTCAGCACACTGTGGATGGGTCGGAATGTTGCATGCAGCACATTTTCTGATTAGGTTTTGTGGATTGACTATGCTATACCAAACCTTACACAGTTTGCATGCTTTTGGCATTCTTTTTCCTAATGCATCAATTAGGATATTCACAAGATTCACCTTATTCATTTTCTTTGTCGGAATATGTTGGTTTATGTATATTTTCTTTATGAGTCTCTTGACCACTTGGATTTTATTTGGAACTTCTTCAATTATTTTCAAGATGTTTTCATTAGATTTGTTCCAGTTTGAAGGATTATATCCTTCTAATATATCTATGAATGCTTTTGTATCTTTTTGGTTAGGACTGTTGCTGATTTCATAGATGAGAAATGCCAGTTCCCTTCCTGCTACCTCATCGTATTGCGAATCTGCTAAACACGCCAAATTACGCCACCTCTTCCCGCAGTTGGAACTTACTGCCATCTTGTTCTGATTTATAGTATTACACTTGATAAACTAACTTAGAAGACGCTTTATCCTACTATTTTCACACTAATCTTATCACCGATAGTTCACGAACACTTCTAGATATTTCTCAAATTCTAGTCGTATGTTAAACTTGTGATATCTGTTGATTAATCTGACTTCACGCGGATACGTCTCACCAAGCAAGATGGCTACTACGAGAGAGAGAGAGAGAGAGAGAGAGAGAGAGAGAGAGAGAGAGAGAGAGAGGGGGGGGGGGGTGTTGTTCATCGTCCTTTTGAGAGATAAATCATAGTAAAAGTAATTAATGAATTTATGGGCATGGACCACAGTGAAATAGCTTCACAAAACTTCTGATATGATATTGGAAAAAGGGTATGTGAACTACATATACCTAGATTAATCCTGTAAATCATTTGACAGAGGTACAATGAATGGGTGCTCTAACAGGCTAGAAGTTTTCAAGATGAAAGAAAAGCTCGGGGAGTGACTGGTTACTTGTTACAAAAGGAATAATGAGACAAATCAAGAAAATGTAAAATATATATATATATATAATATATATATATATATATATATATATATATATATATATATATATATATATATATACGGAATCCTGGGAAACGTTGCATAACCTCTGTAATGAAGAATATTTATAATCAATTCACTCTCGTTAATCAAAGCCGTCACTAACCGTGCACTACAGGAAAGTTTGTGCCAATAACGATTACTGTTATGCTAATGAACTGAACGATAATTTAGTTCGGTGCCCAGCAGACATTTAATTAACTTGCGTCAGAGTTGCTTCCCGGAGATGTTAACGATTAGAAGGAGATAATACCTTCACTCTTGCGTGTGTATGTGTGTGTGTAAGAGAGAACGTGCGCTGGTTTGTATTCGGTTCAGCGTCCCTTTGGGTCTAAATTCTACGAACCGTCTTCGCCTTTAGATCCAGAATAATTTTTCTGACCTGTTTTCCGAGAATCCACTCTTAAAGGAATGAATTAAGAGCATTCCGCTCTCCGATATGAAAGGGATTTCTACCTGGTTCTTCTGTCGTTTGGGGAGAAGAAAATAGGGTTTTAATACTTGTTATGGATTATTATTATTTTTTTATCATCTGAAAAAAAGTGGGTCACTCCAAATGACACTTTTTTGCTCAAGTCTTATATAGTTCGCGAGCAAAGATTAGTTGTCGGAAAGTTCATTTTGTGAAATGCAATTAATACGTCTCTCTCTCTCTCTCTCTCTCTCTCTCTCTCTCTCTCTCTCTCTCTCTCTCTCTCTCTCTCTCTCAGAAGCTTAGCAGAGGATTAAACCTCGAAGTTGTTGGAACGGGGGTTGATGCGCTTATGTAAATACTCTGAGTGAGTTTAGCAGAAGTAACCTTAAATGGATTTAACGCTACCCCTGATGAACTCGCCCAGTCCCTCATAGCACTGCTTTGGTTTCCCCAGAAAGAAAACGAGACTTTGATTTTGCGGGTTGAGTAGAAAACAGGGTGGGAGTTGCTTCAGGAAACGTTCCCTGATATACGAAATGCGAAACCAGATTTCGATTGTATATGTGTACATGTGTGTGTGTCTGTGCGTGCGTTTGGGCGCGTGCATGCACATTCCTAAACGCAAGAATGCTCTCAATTTATAATAGAAAAAGCTCGTGGGACGCCCACACCCTCTAAACACAGTGTAGGGAAGGCTCGATGGCCGAACAATTTATTGGGCCGATCCATCAGCCTAGGAACGCAAAAATCCCTTCAGAAAAAGCGCATGCCATAATGGCCTTTATACTTAATGTAGATAAGGCTCAAACTTCGTCCAAGTAGATTGTCTTTGTTAACATCAGAAGCATCAAGGTAAATGAGGCTTACAGACTATGGAGAGAATCTCTACTTTATTCAGTTCTGATCCGTTAGCAATCAGGAGAATGGAGTTATGAAGGTTGGTATAAATAACTTTACTACATTGTGACTATTTCTATATGCTTCTTCGGTTACGTAGACTAACATTAGGAGAACATTGTGAATGGTTCATTTTATGGTTGATGAATTAGAAATAGTAACAGAATTGGTTTGATGAATTAATATTCTAAGGTGAGGGGTGGTCAGTACCATACGATATTTTACGGACGTGGTCCTTTAGGAATCCCTTACCGTAAACAGAGCAGGGAAAGGCACACAAATTCATTCTGAAAGCAAATTCTCCCCTTTGGAAGTTGCGCCATTACGTGAGAATCTGTCAAAGCATCTTTTCCGGAAAATCAATAAATCATATCCTTAATTTGGCTGTCACAACGACATTTTTCTTAATCTTGTTGACTTTTTTATAGAATTACTCTTAGTTAGCAGGTAATATAAGATTAATCAATACGCTAGCATTTATTCACAGGAGTTACAATTATATTTTTCTTAGAAAATTATCGTAATAGTAACCCGTTTTGCTGTAATATCAATAGATGAAATAAGGGAAGCTCTCTCTTCTCTCTCTCTCTCTCTCTCTCTCTCTCTCTCTCTCTCTCTCTCTCTCTCTTGAATATCAGTTAATTAAAGTTTTCGTCATAAGATTTACATTATATATATATATA